>NC_064870.1:2714558-3016176 GCF_943734695.1 Anopheles maculipalpis | reverse complement strand
TTGTCAATTTCGGTGACCCTTTCCACAAAAAAACCTTGGTTCTATTTTTTGATAAATTTACATTCAACAGCGTGTCCGATCGGGACGGAACCGTGTGGGAACTAATTTGATTGATAGCTGTTTAGAGACGGTAGTTTGTGCGTGCGCGTGTGCATGGTAGGGCAAGGATAAAGTGAAACAATAATGCTAGAGAAAAACACCTAACACAAAACATGGAGTCAACCGTGGCACGAGCCAGGCGAAAAACGGGCCACGTGTGGCTCGTTACGCAGGGTTGCGCGCGCGCGCGCGCCAGCCGGCTACCGGAAAATTTGACTCAAATCCGTAACCGGTTTCCATCTACGTGTGTTTCTCCTACGCGACAACAACAACAAAAAATCGCACTGACGCTGCCCGAAAACCTTCCGTCTTCACGGTGCCTACATTCGGGCGCTATGCAGAGGGACCGGGCCGCATCGTTGGTCGCTTTAGCCGACTCTATTAGGCAGACAATTGCGGCAAACTGTAAAATTGTGGACGCTTCATCGCCAAGGGCTTTTGATGTGGGGTCCCACCGCAAGGCACGTGTCCACTTTCATGGTTCGTTTTGTGCCGTGCTCATGCAAGACGCTGCGCTGGTCGGGGAATCTTGCATTTTCTCACTCTGGTAGTGGGAGGGGTGGGGTTCAGATGGATGTATGATGAGCAATAGGGTGGAACGCGTACAGTTTCGCTCACAAATTGACAGTTAAACCGTTATTTAATTGCTCGCTAAAAAGAATCCTGCGATGTGAATCATGGACAGGGAAACGAGCGATGTGAATGGGAAGCAGAAAGAGAGGGATGAACTTTAAAAATATTTAATTACCAAATTACAATAAAATGCAGATGAAAACTATAAAACCATAGAGATACAAACTATAGTAAAAAAAAAGCTCCCGATAGAAGGTCACCAGGTCATTAAATTATTTAAAAACTGATACTCTTACCAATCAACGCTACACATTGCATACATGTAGGCGTTTTTATTTCGATTTGTTGTTAGCATAGACAATATACGAGATAAATGCATTTTACTATCCGTTTTTGTTTTCGTTTTGCAAACTGACCTCTCTTCTCCCCTCCATCCCTTTCCTTCCCCTCCTTCTTCCATTTGGGAAGCTAACGTTGCAGTCAACAGTTTATAATTAAATTACAATTTACAATGATAACATCGGCAAACGGCCAAACAGCTGCCACACGCTGTAGTGTTGTTGTGATGATGGAAAATTAAGAATACCGTTCGCAAACTCATCTCCTGCCGTCTCCTGTCCGTTTGATTCCCTCAACCTTTTCGGCCCACAAGGGAAGGCCCCGTTCGGCTTCTTGATTTCGGGTAGCTCGTTTTTCCCCTCGAGATTTTTTTGTTCCTTGCTTTCTTTTGCTTCCCTCATTTTCCTGGTTCGGCCGTGGTAGTTTTACCCCAGATTTTTTTTCTCCCCCCGATGTTCCCGAGATGGTTTGGGTTGATTATTTGAGCGCGTGTGTTTACACATCTATATCATATTCATTAAATTACAACAATCACGACCAGGCAGGATGGGAAGGCAAGAAAAAGATAGTTACCCTTGTGGTTGTTCCAACGGGTGCACCAGCCAAGAAGAGGCGAGACCAGACGGTCCAGCATGTTAAGCATCGGTGGAAAGAGTGTATGTGTGCGTTCCGGTGGCAACAGGACGCTTGGAGCGTTAGTTAAAGTGATTGGATTTTTGTTTAGCAAAGTGTGGCGTTTGTTGCTGCGGTTTGCGGAAAAGGTTTGAGGCCTTAAACGACCATTTTATGGCGCAGGCGATGGGTGTGCGGTATTGTGGTTTTGCCTATGTATGAAGTGTAAATAATCGTCGACGCTTGTTGAAATTGATCGTCTGTCTTTATTAAAATGCTATTCTATCCACCGGGATCACCGGCAGCGGAGGGCATTAAAGTCTGATGTGGTTGTAAAAGCACAGACGTATACTGTTGCTGTTGGGAAGAATTTTAAAAAGGCAGATAGTAAGAAACCGACTTAAAAAAATGGATGTAATAAACCAGTTAATTATAATGATGTATCAAAGTATGTGAACTACTAGATTCTAGGATTTAAAACGCCTTACATTATGCAATCAAGATACATGACATCACTTTTTTATAGTTAAAAACATACAGTATTGCATACTGTTAGGCGTATCAACTCCTACATTAATTTGAAACGGTATAAAAAAATGATAACTTATGGAACCATTTTAAAAACATCAGAGATAATAAAAATAAATAATCCAAAAATAAGTAACGATAGGATATGAAAAAAGCATTTCTTACAGCAAGTAAGAAAACTGTATCCCTACAATATGAAATAACATACATAAACAAGGTTTCCGATTACATTCACCGGTCACTGCCCCGATAATCCGGCGAAAGTCCGCACTCGATTGCTAATTTTAGTTTGTGAATCAATTACCTCCCTTGTCGCCATTTCGGGGCAATCGAAGTGTTTGTGTAATGCGAGAATTTTCGCACGCACGTGAATGGCGTAGCGGAAAAATGCGACCCCTAGAGAAAAGGGGAAACTTGAGCTGCTCGCTCGGTGGCACCATGGAAACCGGCGGTGGTTTAATAACTACAGGTTGGTCATTCTACCTGTTGTTTGTGGGGTACTATTTACGAAGATTCGGTTTTGTGCTCAAATTATTGTTTCTTTTTTTTTTGTGCGAAAGTGCAGCAGAAATATAACATTTTATGATCTAATGCTGATTAAATCAAGTTTTGCTTTAATGAGTTATGGACAGGGAAACTAAATCTAGCCTACTTTCAGGCGTTAAAAAATTAAATAAAAAATCTAGAGCAACTCCATGAAAATAAAGCAAAACGAGACATTATTTTCATGCAATCTAACACAATGTTAGTGTTCTATCAGTGTGCGATTATTATCTACCTTCACGGGAGAGTCGTATCATGAAGAGTAATTAAAAATGAAATTCCAAACGAACGAATTCTCGCGATCGGATTAGTAATGAAACACAGTAGTGGCACGAACAGTGCTTTTAAAATGAAAATAACATACCGCGTACAATATTCAATTAAGTTCAAAACAATCATCAAAAGCAGCTCGATCGAGCACATATCTGCAGCTGTCACATGGTGTCTCTGGTTCAACCGCTGCTCGAGTTAGTGGAGTGTTGTGTTTTCTTTTAATTATTGCACAAGCACCAATAATTTGTAGACACACTATCTCGGTCGTTCGTTTCTAGCTACTCGTAGATTGCGTAATTGCTATCGTACGGTTGATTAGCCTTTTTCCAATATGATGGCGCCTACCCCAAAATGCTAAAACTAAGACAACGAACAAAGCAAAAAAAGCTCACAGACTGAAAGATCTCTTTTTCGCAACCGAACCGACCGGAACTCGCAGTCAAACGGTGCCGGTCGGCAAGCAGACCTACCTCCAGAATCCTTTGATCTTCACTTGCTGCCAAGCAGCAGCAGCAGCGAGCGAGCGAGCGAGAAAAAAAGGGCAGCTGCGAAGCTGCAAAATCGGATCGCTCTGCATTATTCATCAGTTAATTAAGTTGTTTCTCATTTAACTGCTAACCTCAGAACCGCGGGAGCAGGTACGAGGCGGGCAGTCGGGCGCAGTACGGTGGGGTGCAGCTGCGAAAGTGAACGAAACGGTGCGAAACGAGCACATGAAGCATAATCGTGCTGCCAGGGAGTATTAACGGCAAACGATGACAATATGTAGCTAGAGGGTGGGTGTGAGCAATTGCAGGGTGGCAGAAGTTTGATGGGATGGGGTCGTGTGTGGAGGTGGGGGGGGAAAGGAGGGAATAGAAATATGAACTCCCCCGAGGAAGTGTACACATATGGGAAGTCATCAAACGATACGGTGCATTATCAAGGTCTCTCTTCTTCATCGTGATCGTTTAGCGGTGTTGCGAGCGTGTTGCGCTACCAAGACGATGTGCCGCTGGTAAAAAAACAAAACCCGCCCAACAAAAACAACAAAAAACGCAACATAAATAATCGAACGTATCCCGCAACTGGCGGTGCTGCCATCTCACATTTTGCCAAAACCAAGATGGCAAACGCACGAGACAGGCGAGCGCGCGAGCACGGGAGAAGGAAGTAAATCGGGCGTGCTGTCGGTAACTGGTAGGCGCCCTGCTACTACACGGCATGGTACCGACATACTTTTTGATGTATATCGTTATTTTACGATCGTTTCGCTGGCGTATTTATTGTCCGTTAAATTGCGCTTCGTCATACAACGGGATCATTTGGTGGGTTGGTGGGTTGGTGTGTGTGTGCTACGAGTACACGGTTCGGTGCGCCCAGAGCCTCAGATGTTACCCGGACCAGCACAGCCCGCACAGCTAGCGCTTTACTCCGCCAGTGTACTTGGTTGAGGCGTTTTCTTTTTTTGTTTTTATTTCAAACATATTTTCGGCAGACGAGCCCCCGAGGGAAGGGCTATGGTGTGTTTTCGCTGTTTCGCTGGGGTTTCCTTTTGTGTGGTCTTATCGTTTCTAACAACACTGCCCGACAGGGCGGGATATCCTTAGGAATGGATATTGTTTTTTTTTTTAAGATGGACAAGTGTACGCAACAAGTTTCCTCCGAAGAGCTATCATGCGATTGTGTTTGATAAATTCTAACAAATCGCGTTTTCTGCTTGTAGTAAATAATCCTCGTTAACAGCTGCTTATAAATTCTGCCAAAAGTACAGTAAAAAGACTATCACGTTGTGGGGGTTGCATACTTTTGGGCGTTTTTTTATTAAAATTAATTCAGGATGGTTTAAATAGTACTTCTTTAAAACAGTACAGTTTACCACGTTGTTGACAATTCTATAAATCTAATACAACATACTTACAGTCATGAATCTAAAAAAAAGCCTAAACTAAAAATAAACTGGTTCAAAACATCATAGACCCCAGGCTCACAAATTGATATTGAGGTTGAATCATCGTTTTGCTCATCGCTGTAGTTGGGTTGCATATCTTTAGGCGTTTTATGCCTATTTTTCCTGTAGGTAAAGAGTAGTGATGGACAATCCTTCTAGAACAAAAAATCCCCTAAAGTTATGCAATGTGCAATTAAATGAAGGATTCTGAGTCATTTCATACCTACAGAGCAAGAATATGTTGGAAATAAAACTTCAATACTCAAACATGTACATTTTTTTTAATCGATCGAATAATCGATGAAGATTTCATTTATTGCAAATTAAACCTTACCAAAAGCCAGTACAGTCTGTCAACCACTGCCGTCAAGATTAACTCTCAAGCATTATTGAGCCAGAAACATTTCTCCCCCCCCCCCCCCCCCCCCACGGGGGTAAGCATAAAATGTAAAGAGTCTGCACGCTGTTGCCTGGTGCTCCGGCTGCACGAGATGCGTATTTACATTTATTAAACGCTCAAGTGCATGTCAACAATGCTCACTGGACCGTCGACAACGGGGTCCGTTGGTACCTGTTGGTATAAGTAATAAAGGATCGCAGTTTGATTTAATGCAACTCCCGCAAATTTTGGTACGGGCCCAAAGAAAAACAAAACAACAAGCTGAGCTAATTTTCTAAATAGCTTCTTCCTGCAGGCCTTCATCGTTCTCTCTCTCTCTCTCTCTCGTTTTCTTTCCTTTCCTCGTTGATTATCTTCCTTGTCTTTCTTCAACGCACACGTCCAGCAATCCAATTCAGACTACTTGAACCCGGTGCAAACACGCAAAGGTAAACAGTGTCCTTCCTCCGCCATCTTGCGCTCGTATGCGCACCCACAATCTCACCCCATCACGCTTTGGTGCAGCGTAAAGTGGCATTAATTTGAAGCAAATTCGTCTATATGACTGTGTAAACACGTGAACCGCGCTCGGAGCACGCTGTCAAAATAAAAATAAATTTTGCTGATCTCGCACCGCGTAGGGGATGGCTTGCTTGAGAGCTACTCTCGCGCGGTGGTCGCATCCTTTGACGAAGGAGTTTTTAGTACTGCTGCAGCAACGCGTGTTACAGGTGGACGCATAACCGGTATAAAATGGTTCGTGTGTCTGTGTTGGGGAAAATTCCCCTTCTGGGAAATCTACGGTGAAAGGTCTGTAAAGGTCCTGCTGGCCCGGTGTTGGATAGCGAATCCACCAGGGTCTCCTTTTGCTTTTGGAAAACCAGAACAGCCACCATTCGAGAAGTCAAAAGACGAACCAACGCGAAGGAAAGGCGCATATTTTCATTTCCCACTCCCAACCCAACCCAACCGCCACTGTCACGATCAGTGAAGCGGTTCGCCAGCAATCTGTAATAAAATGATTGCTGAATTATTAATCCTTCGATTAACATTTCCATCGTGCCAGGGATGGGGTGTGTGCCGCGCGCGTGTAGAATCCGCGGCGTCGTTATCCTTTTGCGAGGGGTCTTCCCATTTCTTCGCTTACTTATTTAGCATCCTATCACTTTTCATCGTTCCGCTTTCGTTCGTTCTCCCCCCCCCCCCTCCCTTCCCCCCGCCACTCCTCCGTCCCTTGTTTGTCCCATGTCGGACAAACGGGAGGAGCATATTTTCGCTTGGGAGCAATAGGATGTAGAGGGAGTTTAGGTTTCGCTTCACGTCTTCGCGTAGCTAGTGGCGGTGTATGTGAGTGTTTGCGTGTGCTTCCACGCGTGCGCGCACTCTCATTTTCCGGCACACACACACACACCTATACATCAAAACAAGGAAAAACTCTACCGTGCGGCTGCACGGTCTCTGCCCAGCAAGATCTCCGGATCAAATTATGCTCAATTTCGTGCGGATAAACTCCCGTGCCGTGGAATCCTTCCACCCGCCCATCCCCAGTTACCAGGGCTGTAGAGCTTGATGAGCGAAATTGTTGTAAAATTAGCCCACCACTGCTCAGCGAGGAGTGAAAACAAAGATTGACAATTTTGGAGAAATTGCCCGCCAGCCATCCGGTTTCGATTTCCGCCTCATCGTCGTTCAGCTAACCGCTAATTATATTTTTGAATTATAAATGTAACTGATACACTGGATGCGTGGTGGTGGTTGGTAAAGCGAGACTGGTGTGGAGAAAGAAACATTGTCATTCCGTAATCGTAATCGTATAATTTGGTGCATATTTGCTTGTCCTTTCTTTATTATCCCTCGATACGGGGAGCGTTTCTAAGGATGGTGTTGCTATCAGTCTGGGAAATTAGAGACCGTGCACACCAGGCTGGCTGAATGCTATGTCTTTCCTCCCTCAAGCGATTGCTCAGAAGATTGCTCGTTTGTGCGTTAAGGGGCTTTTTCGGAAATGCTATGGAAGGCGTCCATTTAGCAGCCAGTTGTTGTTCTATTTTAATACATTGTTGCTATGATATAAAGGGGTTATGAGTTTGTTTATTTGACTTTAAATAAATATGTTGAATCTATCTAACGATACCTTGTTGAAAAGTCCTGAAGTTCAAAGAGAAATTCTCAGAACGCCAAGAACGTCGGAACACTAATGAGCATCTGGAGGTTGCTCTGGATCTCTGGGAGCTCAGCCATTTTGGATCAATTTATAACTTAAGTCTTCCCATGGCAGGGGCGGTCCTGTCTTCACAAAGCACAGAGCGTTTCCATATGATTTGGATACTTTTTTGTCTTTATCACTATTCCAAGAGTTGTACTCAACAATCAAACAAATCTTGGAAGTTGGGAGGTGTCCATACTCTGGATCTTTCCTACTTCAGCACAGCAAAACAGCTAGTTACTATGCAATTGTTGTTTACATTGCATAAATTTAGGCTCAATAATTTAAAATTTGCATGAGAAATTGCCCAAAGATACTTGTGTTCGTGCTTTGTGCGTAAAAATACTATTTTATCCTGCATCACCAAGTGCCTGAACATATCGCGAAGGTGGTAAAAATGCTGGCTGATAATTTACGACCCATCATAAATAACAGCAACACTTGACAATAGACTTGCAAGCATTTGTTGCGTTATCATCCACACAAAAGCAACCGCACGTTTATCTTCATCCGTAGTTCACCGTTTTCGCTGCAAATCTGTCAAAAGGTCGATCAAAAGTAAACTCAACGCTAGCCGTTTTGTACGGTTCAACTTTACCGATTTGTATTGTTGAGATGCGCCTGCCGTGCGATGATGGTGATGTATTTTATAATTCTTTCCTTGTTTTCCACTCCGCTTTCGCAATACTCTGGTTAGACAGTTCGGAGTGCTTCGATAATAAAGGCTTCAGCTGACAGCAAACGCGACCAAACGGGACCAGTTGAAACGGGCCTCCGTGTAAGTAAAAATGAACGCCAAGCTTCTTGAAGTCGCCATTTTTCCTGCACCTTTTACCGTTTATTGCCCGAGGACACTAAATCTAGTCGAGCGTACACGGAAAACTTTGAGCTGGAGCGGCTCGAACCGCGCTGGCGGTGAACGAGACGAAGGAAAACCGAAACGGTGAGACTTTATCTAATCGGTGCAGATAAAAAGGTGTGATCTTGTTGTGATGCTGTTGTTGTTTACCTACCCGTCCAGAAGTCGTTTAGAAGTTTTGTGGGTACCGGGAGGAAATAAATTGTGCTTCCACCGTCCCCTGTTTCGGGCCCAGTGCTACTGCCTTCTCCAACTGGGTACGATTACTTACGAGGGAGTGAGTTTGGCGTCACCTTTTGACTTTTTTCCATCTTAATTCATAAGAAGTACTTCAATGGATTGGATTGCGGTACTGTTGAGGTATCTAGGGGAAGGAAGAAAAAAATTCGCTCACCTCCAATACCATTTCCCACGTGTCGAACCAATTTGTTCGTGGTAGAAGAAACGGGACTGTATATACATTCGTACGAACAAATATAAATTCCCTGGTGGGCAGGGCACGGTACGTCTGGAGCAATCTCATCTCACTTGAATAAAAACTATGCTACCAAAACATGTCTCCTGCCCGAGTTAGTTTGCCTCGGTTTCGCAATAGATCTTTGCTCGGATCCAGTGGAAGGAAGGTAGAAATAGACGCTAGACATTTGCCATTCTTCTCGAGCTTCATTAGAGCGACCGAGAGATCTTTGGCACGCACGCTTGAAGAAAACGAACCCGAGACCCGATGCAAAACTTTTAAGAGTATAATTAGAGTCATTAAGTCAGCTAAATTACCAAATTAATCAACATTCAGCGCCGACCACCATGCGAAGAATACGGGCAGCATTGGCCGGGTTTGGGTGACTGAAAAATGTATCACCAAGGACCAGGATATCTATCCACCGACCAAGGTGAAATTGGTGGCGGTCACAACAGGCAACCGGTGAGTTATACATATTTAACTATCCAATAGAGGTAGTGGAGAATCATTCGTAGTGTCATGCGCGGGAGCGGTTAGCTTTTGATGGTCGTACTTAATGTTGTATTCTTGGTAAATTTTGTTGCCGCATTACAGAGAACTAGGTTTGGTAGTTCCCTTGCCAAGTCACATGACTTTACTTGCCTAGGGATGACTTCCATAGGACTATTGGGAGATGAGTTCTGCAAACGTCTGAAAGTATCACTGTCTAGACTACCTCCAGAGTTTTCCGAAGTTTGGGGACATATCTCGCAAGCATAAGATCAATAATTTCTCCAACGATTCCTAGACATTCTTCAATCAATGTCGCAATGTTGCCGTGTTTTTACGAATCTTTACAAACAAACACGAAGAGCACAGTACCGATGAAACATGCATCGGAGTTCAACCTTCCAAATATCCCGCTAAAGCTACATCACACGGCCAAGAACATAGAATTCCGCTGGGGACTGAAAGTCTTGTGGTATTTCTCTGCGAGGTTTTCTGTGACTGTGGTGAAAGCTGAACGCTGGAGCGCAAGAGATAATTTGTTTCGCTGTCCGTGCTATAAATAATCCACACGTTGCAATTGATTAGGATTCGAGATAGGGTATTTGGAGATGTGTGGTCACGCGTATGAAACGAAAGTAATTAACACCTTGTGTCAAAGCTCGTTTGCGTTTGTTTCAGTCGTGTTTGTGATTTGTGGCTGTATCTTCTTTCAAATGATGTAACGTTGAAGAACTACAATAGCATTGGATAAGTGTGAACGATTAAATATTCCTAGGGAGGGTTAGTCCTACTAACACTAGACGGTATGCAGAGGGATATCCGATATCGGAGTGCCACGAATATCTCAAAGACAGGATATAGTTTAAGCCCAACAAAAAAAGAGATCCTTCAATGATTCCAGTTTAGAGAGTAAAAGAAAATAATGATCCCAACCATGTTTGACTAGCTGTCGGTACACGATACAGTAAAAAAAAAAGATAAAACATAACTACCTTCGGTACAGCAGCACTGACAAATATATGAGTCCTGTGTGAATGGCCAGCCATCCGGTAGGCAGACTCATGCGAGGAGATTAATCGTCGCCAAGACAGTTACCAGACAACGCACGGAGCTCTCCCTGATCCCTAAAGGGACAAAAGTGAGCAGTCGGTCGGTAGCTGGTAGCGCTGGGGAAGCGCAAATATAATAACCATATCGATGTGACGTACGCACTGAACCTCGCACTCACCTCGGTCTCGTGTGATGACGAGGGGTTGCGGGCATTAAATCGCGCAAGTGCCTTCCCTATTAACTCGATAATAGCATAAATATGTGCAAAGGGGGAAAACACCCGAAACAACCAAACAGGCAGTGACACTCAAAAAAAAAAAACGACCAAACGATTTCCCTCGGGCACGCTGCGAAGGCGCACCGAACCAAACTCCGTCACAGGCATGGCATGGTTCGTTTGCCCGCCGTGGATCCTATGACATGGAAGGACCTCTCGCCCGACCGAGCGGGAGACGAATGCGGGCGTGTTCGTTTGTTATCATCATGTTCACCCTTCAGAGGACCCGGGACATTGAGGGGCGCATGCCGGTGGCTCATTAGAAAATGATACGTGTACGGTAATGAGCAAACGCCATCGCGTCGGTCGAGCGTTCGTTTTGTTTCTCGCCGAAATCTCGTCACTGCGAAAACGATTAATAATAGTGGCATAGTGCTGTAGGGTATTGGGGGCATTTTTTTTTTTTTTTTTGTTGGCTATTGCGGTCCATCGAGAACCGTCACAGTGGCGCCATCGGTAACGCAATATGGGACATTAATCTAGCGACCAGCCGTCACAGGTTCAAATTGCTGATACATTGCCAAATATCGGTGTGTTTGAAGTGGTGTCACTGTCAAGCGGCTCTTGAAGTAGTGGTTCGTGCGCTACTATCATCCTACCCATTTGACAGCTGTCATTCTAGTATCCCTCGAACTTTTCACAGGTATACCTTTGTTTACATCTTTTCCTAAAACGATTCAACTCACAATGCAACTACAGAAGAAACAAAAAAACAATCCCGTACTCAACTTGAGGAGGCGTAATGCCGCGGGAAATCGCTAATCAGTACTTGAAACCGTGCGCAGGGAGTGCTGCATTTAAATCGCAATAATACACCCCAAACAAGTTCAGCATCAAACCTCCCAACGCGGTAGAAAAAGGGTTTTGAAGAAACTGTCAGCTCAGGCACCCAGCGCGACTGTGATTCGGCGACAATTAAAGACGACAGTCAAAATTAATGATCCTCCCGAGAGAGAGAGAGACCGAGAGAGAGAGCCGTTCGCGCAACTGGAGTTTTTTTGTGTTCTTTAAAAAAAAAAGGGCGATAAATAACTTTCCCGTACCGCTGCTCGTTTTTATTCAACAAACCCTAATTTCGTTTAATTGTACACTTTTCAGCTAAACTGCAATCGGTACAATCCCAGCGGAGAATGTCCGCACCAGTGTTCCCTGCTGCGAGATAGTGAGGTTAGGTTAGGCATTCCCTTTTGTCGTCCCTACGAGCGCGCGGACATCACGGAAAAGGGTACCATAAGGACGGGTGTTTCTTTTCTAGTGAATGTATGAGTTTGTTTCCTCTCTCTCGTTCTCTTTCCCTGTAGGAAATTGCTCGAGGTCCTGACGACTCGACAGATGGAACGATCATTTGTAAATAATAGAGGAACAAGTTCCGCGAGAATGAATGTGCTTGTCGTATTTATCGCTATTGTTGTTATGATTGCTGCACAGGGTGTCCGGATGCTGGTCGGGGTTTGTGCTGCAGGTTGCATGAAAGTTGGGCCACACCAGGGAATCCAGTACGCACCGTCGGGAATTGTCACCAGAAATGGGAAAAGGTTTCCGTGGCGTTGCGTAATGTGTTGCGTTTAAGAATCATTATATCTGATTATTGCATATCGCAACATCTGAAACCGTTTTTGAACTTTTAATGGCGTAGCAATAATTGTAAGTCGACAGTAGTTTGTGCGTTTCGTGCCGATAATGGCCTTTGAGCTCGGGTGGACACAGTGCTTACTTACAAGGCACCAGGCACATCGAATCACTTACTAAGACTTTCTGATACCTGTGTGATACCTCAGCCCTCTCTACGGAGGAAAACAGTCCGAATGGGATTTGAAAGCCGGTCCTATCGGGTCGCTCTTGATGACTCGTGATGACATATACTTACCTTTAATGCGCCATACCTCCAAACAGAAGTACTTTTTCTTTCCACGCACAGCAAAAGTAATTTGACACAGTTTTGCATAAGTATTGTAAGTTTTTATAATTTATTAGCTTTTTTTGTTGTTATCTTTTTCTCTCACTCTCCGTCTCCATATCGATCGATATCGTTCGTTTTCTATCTTTTTCGCCAGTTTCGCGGCCCATGTGCTCTCCTTATTCGACTCTATGGTTCTTCGTTTCGCTATTCGCTAAGGACACGATAGACATGTTGTGTTGCTGGTTGTGTAGGTTGTTTTTGTTTTTTTACAGTTGAAATGTACAGCGTACTTATGGTAAAGTATATATAGTTTTAAAAACAAAACAGCCCGCCCCGCTCGCGTATCGATCCTCTGAAGCCTCTTAACCTAACCTGTACAGCGACGCCACAGCTCGCCATTTTTTTTGTTGTTTTACGCACCGAGCGTATTTTGTGGGCGAGTGTGCGTGATCGAATGTACACAAGCGGAGCTGTATTTTGCCTTTTCCTTTTTGCTAGTATCTCGTTTATCAACCTAACTCGAAGACTGTGATTACTACGCCGAGAGCGTAAACTGATGCACGATCGAATTGGACGCTAATGCCGGAAAGCCTAAGATTTGACGGGAGAGTTGGTGGACTTGTGGTTTCGCAGTATTATGGGTAAATCTTACGTGCTAAAAATTTTGATTTGTTTTTTTTCTTCTTCTCTATCTCCTGCTCTCTCTCTCTCCCTTTCTCGACCTTTTTTTTTAGTGAACTCTTCTTCCCAAATTCCCAAGGTTTTTAAAATGCGCTTTGTGTGTGTTTACCTTTTGGATGTAAGGAAAAGGGCATCGTTATTGCACAACCAGAAATGATGGAGGAAGCTGAACCGCCCGATTACGAGTGCGAGTGGCCAAGATGATGACCGCCGAGTGGATGGAAGTAGGGTCCGTACGGAGGGTACGGCATGGCATGTGGATAGAGCAGGCTGCTGGCGTACGAACCCGGCCCAAACGAGCCGCCACTGTTCGGCGGTGGTACCGTTGGGCTGTTGACGTCCATGCCCGGGTTTTGCTTTTTCCACTTTGTCCGACGATTCTGGAACCAGATCTTCACCTGATGCGATGATAAAAGAAATAACAAAATGTCCGATAGGTATCAATGCAATTGTTCCTTCGATGGGATTGTCTCCGCAAACGTGATAGCTGAAAACCCTGTCAAAACTTACCTGTGTTTCGGTAAGACTTAAGCTGAGAGCCAGATTGAGCCGTTCGCACACAGACAGGTAGCGCGTCGTTTTGAACTTATTCTCCAACGAAACCAGCTGCTCGTAAGTGAACGCCGTCCTAGCACTGTTAACATACAAACAAGAATGATAATCAGATGTAGAGTTAGTTATTACACCTCCCGTCGGGGACACATGGGAAAACAAGACAGTGCCGCACACGTACCGTCTAGGTTTGGAGCTGTTACCCTGCGACTTTCCATCACCGCCCCGATTGTTCGTACCATCCTTCTTGGAGTCGGTTTCGCTGGCATGGTCGTCCATATCGCTGCCCATCGTGTCATCGCCCATGTCATCCTGGTCGATATCGTTCACATCCTTAACTGTGGCAGCATCGGGCGGGGTAAAAATGGAAGATACAGGAAGATAGAAAACCGATAAAGATTGTATCTTACGAGGCGCGAATCACTACACAGCTCGGTAATTAATTTCGACTTCGCTTCGCGAGTCACGCCATTCAACAACAGTAAGCAGCTCGTAAAATACATCCTGCTGGTGTCGAAAAACAAAAAAGACAACACAAAAACCACATGATCAAGCGCCTACCATTTCGGAAGGGTAATTGACTAGGTAATGGAGGTACGGGAAGTCGCACGTTTTTTCGCACGACCATATCGGGACAAGATGGCGTTATAATTTATGGCAATTATTGTACCATTCCTTCGCACGCTGTTGTTACCGATGTTGTCTTGCTGGCACGGGAGCTGAAAGACTCGGCGTTCGTAACGCTGGAACGATGACAACAGCATCGCTTCCTCGTTTCAAAGCGAAGTTTTCGTCAAAGTTGACGCGTCTGTCTGCCCCTTTCCCTCAACCGTTCCTCACAGCGCCCGCCGCCATTGTGTGCCGGTACGGGGAAACAATTTATTATCTCAGTAAACATATCAATTTCCTGCCAAACTTCAACACAACCGTTGCAGCTTCTCCGGCGAAGCGTAAGATGCTGCGCTAAGGTACTTGCCCCCCCGGGGTGCCAGCAACTTCCGCATTCCACAGCAGGCAGCCGGAGGATACACGGCTATCTTTTACGCAACGGGAGTTCATTAAATTCATCTTTCGGCCCAGATGAATACGACCCGATGACAAATATAGCAGGAGCGAGAAAAACAATCAAAAGGGGTGTACGGACGATGGCTTTTTCCGGGTAAAGTTTGTCCGCAAACGCGCACCAACCGGTACGATGGCGGGGCTGGTGGTGTGTGCGCGTTCGTGCTAAATGGCAATTAAAGACGAACAGCAATGGGCGGATGTCGGTGTGTTGCGATGACATTTAGGCAGCAGCAGTTAGTGTTGAAAGTATCATAAACAACTGAGATGAAGAAGGGGAACGCCATTTTTTTAAATGTGTGAAGATGATGCTAGCGCGTTGCGCGGAATAGCCGTCAGATGTTGTTGTGTTTCGTAAATTAGTAAACAATTGAGTGGGAATGCTGCTCGGTTATCAGTTGCCGATTACTAAGAGCTATCGATAGGCCGGTGTTGTTGGTGATTTGTTATGCAAGCGGTTACAAATCAGTAATCTAAACAGGTAAGGGACAGGCACCATAACCTCAAACCGTAGCCAATGTTCGTGATACCTTCGAGCGCTGGCACGTACATTGTAACGCAATATCACGGATGATCTAAATCCTATAAATCGGCGCTGAATGTCCCGAGGTAGCTATCGTTTGCCCGAAACACTGTCACAAATCTTTCTGTCACCCTTCGCAGTATGGAGTCGATTTTTTGGGACATACATCCGATCTGATTTTGGCAACGCTTGTGTCCTGTCCGAGCCTTTAGCGAGCTAGAGCAAGACGAAGGGAAGGACACAAAACGTTCACACATACGCACATACGGACGTACACACAGATACAAGAAGTGGGAATTGGACGCTTGGCTGAAGAAGTAATTAATTTCATTCTCACCCACACTCGACAAACGGGCGTGTGTGTGTGTGTGATTGTGCCACGTGTACTATGTGCCGTCAAACTCCAGAATTTCGGGAGAAGTAGCGAGAATTGAAATACTAATCAGACCGAAATCACGCAACCATTGCCGTCGGTACGCAAAAGTAAATTCCACCGAACCGTTAAATCGGAAATCAATTTGCATAAAATCTCTTTCCGCTTTCCAAGGGTAACCGCACGATGTGTCTGCTGTGTCTTCCGTTCCACTTAGGGCCTGCAAGGTGAATATTTCGGGCCGCTTTTAACTGTGGGTTCTGTGCATACATAAAAGGTTAAACAGAAAGTGTATGTGAGTGCCTGTTTCGTTTTGGATAAAGAGATAATACGAGAGAGGGAGACAAAGGGGGAAGAAAAACGCAAAAGAAAAATCTAAACGGCATGACAGTTTTCGGTTCACACAATCACAAAAAACAAAAATTCTAAAGGGTGTATTATGCTGGCATGCCCAGGAGAGAAGCGCAGTACGGGACGTCTGCTCCCAAAACTGCCTGCCATGTCACAATTGATGGTACAAAACGATCAATTAGAGATGCCAGTTGGGCATGTGCCGGTGGGAACGATTTTTAGAGTAATACTTGTTCCAATTAATGTTCCCGAAGTTTTTTTTTGCCCTCTGCCCGGTGTCTAGGAGACCGTTGTGGCCAGTAGAGTTCTCGAGAAATCGCCATCAAATATCGGCAACAAACAAAACGCCAAACAGTGCACTGCACAGCAATTACTGAGCGCAACCAGGACCACTAGGCTAAGGACCAATTATCGCGTGCGAATACCGAATAGTTTCGGCATTATTTCGTCGCAGTTCCGGGATTAGGATAACGATGTGGAAATAAAAAGACCAACGCTGCGGAACACCTTGTCCGGAAAAGATAAATGGTCACCGCCACAAAACCTGTCGCCCAAACTCACGCACTGTTACGTCTGTCTCGAGCGATTGAAGGGCGATCGCCATGGCTTGCCACTTGAGCAGACAATCAGAGGGTGGACTCGGGGAAGCAAGACTACGGCAGTGCGGGGGTGCGGTGCTGAGTGGCAATCCGCACCTCAATCAATTATCAGCACAGACACACATCGAGGCGGTTAGGCGAACCTCACGCACGGTTTATTGGAAACGAATTGAATTAATTTTACTGCCCAAGACATCGCAAGCGTCCGACGGTCGTCCATTTGCTGCCCTAACGCGCGCGGGTGTCTGCCATCCGGGAGCCGTTTTTAGGAATTGATTTTGCTCGATGTTCGAATCGCTTTTCTTCTACCAGTGTTGGGGAAATCGCTTTAACGCACAGTCCCGCACCAGAAGTTACCGATGTTTTGTGGGCATTTGTTTTTTTTTTTTTTTTTTTTTTTGTACAAGAACCTAGTCTACGTCATGGCTGCTGAAAGCACCGTGCGTTGCGAATGTGCGGCGTGCGAATGGGTGTGCTCGATGGGTGTCCCGGGTCAGGTCGGGACAGGTGGTGCGCTAACCAGTGTCGAATCGGTTTTGACCGAACGATTCTTATTATTGTTGTCAACTGGTCGGTTTTCGGGGTTTTGCGCGAAGGACCCTTCGCACGGAAAACGGGTAATTGAAATAGCAGTTGCCATCAATTAGTTCAAGATTACCAGCAAACCAGCGTGTCACCGTTGTCGCAACACGGCTACAGGGATGTGTTTGTGTGTGTGTGTAGGTGCATACACACGCACCGCCACACACATGCAACACCGTCCGTTCCCTCGGGGTCGCTGGATGCGTAACTGTCAGGGGAATTCGTCCGAAAATGTCCCACGGCTTAGCTGAATTCGGCCGGCCCGGCCAACCCCCTCCAGGGTTTTGTCCCGGGCTGACAAACAGTTGTAGTTTGCTTGTAACCGATGCGCTGTGCGGTCCCTTGACACTGGCTTTTAATTGCATTTCAATTCGCCGTTTTATCGCACAGATTAATGCTCCGGTTGGCTTCTTCGCTTTGATCGATGCGTTCGTGGTTTGGGCAAATGTGTGCTGGGCGCATGATTAGGACATGAGCGGGCGTGTCCCGTTTGAGAGGGCGCTTCAAACAGGTGGGGGTGGGTGATGATGTTCGGGTAATGGTAAGGTATTTATTTTCTAATTCACAACAACACACAACGATATCCGTGAGCAGATGCTGTGAGATATTTGGAAAACAAAACTACTCCTCAAGAGTACAGCTGTCACTTGTTGTTGCATCTAAACACACCTAATCGTGCTGCAAAAAGTTAGCGTCCTGTCACACAAAGAGCACACTTCGCTGTAAATCAATAAGTGCAGGGGTAGGTGTCATAAATGGGTGATAATAAATGTTCACATCGATCATAAAATCTCAGTACACTGCAGTAAACAAAGTACTGTCACTTCCACTACTCTTCCTTCCGAACGAACGGTACAGGGTTGGTGTAGTGTAGCGATAGAGTTCTGCATACCGACGGCACCAGAGTCCACTCTAGCAAACACTACCACGAGTGAAGAGCTAATGGCCTGTTTTGTTGATGTGATGATATACTTTGCTGTCAGCAATTTAGTACACACTGAAGCAGACACTAGGCAGTAAAACTACACGCGCGCGCACACACACACACACACTTTTTAATTGCACTACAGGATAGCAGAGTCTGTAGGATAGCGAGATAAAACTCTAACACATCCAAAGCATCCATATTGCACGAGTTCTACTTCACGCTTGAATATATACAGACACCCACAGGTACACTCGTTCCATAGAAGTAGTTTTTCTCGATATCGCCTGATATCAACCTTGCGACAGACTAATTTACTGCAGGGTTACACAATCGATTTACTCTTCTTCGAGCTACACTAACGATTGTCTGGGTATTTCTCTCCTTACACTTGGGTCATTCACTCTTAGTGTGTTATATACTCAGCACATAAAGTTGTATCTTTTCTTTAACGAAAAATACAATATTCCTATTAAGTTGGGACCCTGTCAGGATTTCAGATTTCTCAAAAACCAACACTGCCCACCACCAGTAAGCGTAGGCGTAACAGTAGACGCTTCATAATTACACAGATTCAACATATCTGCCCGTTCATGGTCGTGTGGTTGTGTGTGTGTTTTTTGCTCATCCCCGGCTCACCCACTCACTAATTATTCACTCTCATCCCATTCGATAAACGCCATAAATGTCCCCTCTTCACCAACGCGACCACCAACCCTACACACTACTAAATTTCTCCTTCCCCGCTATCGTCTAGTCCCATAACCCCCCCCCCCCCCTCGCTCCCCTCCCCTCCCGGGTGCAAAACTTTCCCGTTTTGGGTCCCGGAGAAGTCAGGTAATTATAAAATTTCGATTAATTAGCGCACTCTACTAAACCGTCATAAAATTACCAACATTTTGTGGCAGACCGGGTGGTTGCTTTTTTTCCTGGGCGGGGGCGTGCTTGGTGGGGTAGAAAATTAAGCGTTCGCCATCACCATCATCATCACCATCATGGCGTCCCGAGTGCTGATCCCGTCCTCCGTTAATGGCGTGTTTGTCTGTCGGATGTTGCTTTGGGGTGGGAGGGAAGGGGCAGGAAACAGCAGGGGTCGAGTGGGTGGGTTATTCGTGATGATGATTATTATTATTACTACGAGGGTAGTCCAATCTCGCTCCCCTGTACCGAACCGAACGGTGGCGAGAATGAAAATGAGAGCGTTTTGTGCAAACGGTACGATAACGATGGTGACGCTAGATGGCGCTACCGATAAGTGTCCACGGACGATGATTGCGGGGGACGAGGCCGGGTGTTTGGGTTACGGAACAGCTTGCGATTGTTTAAGGGCAAAAACTCAGCATCCAACCAGTGATGGTGGTGGTGGTGAATCAACAAAATGGTGGACGCTCATAACGGCGCACGGTTGCTAATCGATAGCGCCGAAAGTCGTTCACGGAAACGGAGTGATTGGAATAAGTTACGAACCTAACGATAGCCGTCGGACAGTGAAAGCGAACCAGTAGTCGCAGTACGCTGTTGGTGAGGCTTCTGCGCTAAAGTTTTCGAGAACTGCGGTGCATATGGTCGGAACAGCAGAGGAATCGATCTGCCAAACATGGCCAAAACGTCGTGTAGGAACAGGGAACACAAAAGATGTCGTCCAGCGTTCAAGATTCTCATCCCGTCGGGATGGTGAAAGAAGTGACATTTAGCATAAGAAAGCACGGTACAAAGTTTATCTGCCGTTTCCGACCGTTCCGTGCGCCAGATCGAATATAATGCAACTGACTGGTTGACATTCGATAGCGTGCAGCGGGTGTGTGCGTGTGTTGATTAGAGCTGGACAAAATGGCTGAAAGATAATCACCAACTTCTGACTATTCGCATAATTGGATGCTTTGATTGTGGACACTTGACAGCACATAGAAGGATAGATCTGCTCATCTAGCAGTCCGCTCGGTTCGTTACACAAAGAGAGATAGAGAGACATGAAAGTTTAGAGCACTCTGCTATCTCGCAGCTAGATTCCCTAGCCCCGGGGCTATTATCAGTTCTTTACCACCTGTAGTGTATGTGGTAAAGAAATAAATCATACGACTGGATCTTCACATCGCTCTTGCATCATTTGCAGGCTGTACGGCACTCGGTGCGCCTTACATATCCAGCTGCACCGTTCTTTGGGAGCAATTTGCAGCTATTGATTCTGAGATTTTCCCAAGTCCCCCGTAGGGTGGCCCGCAAATGACACACTAAATCTGGCTTCGCCTCAACCGAGCAAAGCGTACAGCAATTGTTTCGCCAACCAATCCGTTCCTGCCCGGACGAAGCGGTTAGCCGGGATGGTCATAACAGTAAATAATTAAATAACCCCAAGCACAAAACCCAAGCGCATCCAGCGCAAGGGTACGTGGGTTCCCCGATTTGGTACGCGGGATTGCGTGATAAGAAATGCAGGACTTAATCCTGTCGGCCAATCTGCTCCGATCGGCAAAACGGCTTACCGGGTACCGGGTATTCGGTGAGGCCGAGGTGTCCCGGTACTTTGCCGTGTGCAAGAACCCATGTTTTTACCCATTTGTGCTAAATCCTTTAATTATGGTCTCAAACACTCCGGGCCGCTCGGGGTTTGGAGTGGAGAAATGGTCGACCATAATCTAATCCAGCAGGTTCCATCGTTGTCGGATGGGAAGCAAGCGTGTGTGTGTATTTTATGCGACGAGATTGGAATGCTGCACGATATCATCTATTATGGAGCAAACCGATAGCTGGATGGCTGGATGCGCTTGTTGCCAGGTTAGGGAACCAGGTACCGAGTTTCCGTCTCTGGTAATGGTCGTCCGAGTGTCACCAACAGCACCGTCGGGTTTGGGCTTAAATGCTTTGTTAAACATTTCTTTCCGAGCACCATTGCCGAGCACACTAAGCCAAGGGGACAAGCGTTTGGGGACCAGAAAATATCTCGACCGCCATTCCAGAGATTGCTGCTCGGTGTGGAGCTGAAAACACGCATGGTTTTATATTTATTGGTAATCATTGAACAAATTGCGCAAGCTTTACAGTCTATATGGACAGCCCAAAGCTGGGATTGAATGTATTGGCACGGTGTCGCATTATCGGATCGTACCTGCTGGTCCTCTACCGGGAGTACTAAATTGTGTGTGTGTGTGCTGCGTCACTGTTCCAAAAAAGGCTTCTCCGATCGAGATGCGGCGTACGTTCGCTCGCTTGCCGGCAAGGCAAGCACTGTTGTACTTATTAATTGATATCTTCTATCTAACGAGATTCTGCAATGCGACCATGTTAAGGGTCCCGGGACATACTGCAGAGCTCCAGCAGGTGCTCTATTGATTTGTGAGGTACGCCACCCTACAAAGTGGAAGGGACCTTGGTAAGTGCTGGTCTGCACTTTTCCTTTTACGCATACTCTGGACCGGGCTATTCAATTTGGGTTTAAAAACTGCAAACATGGCTTATTTAGCACTTCATTAGAACCGTTCGCGCCGCGGTCCGTGTGCTGTGGTCATGTTTGGTGCGTGCGAATGATGCCGATCGCCATCAGTCGTTGTTCGCTTCCATCAATGGCGGTGGTAAATGATGAAATAATTAACGACGACGTGACAATGGTCTATTAAAATGCAGCGAACACTCCGTCCTATCTCCATCCATCGCTCGGTGCCGGTGCCAACTGTCTCGCGTACTAATCCTCGTGCAAATCAGTCGTTATTGTGAAGCGAGGAACCGCAACCGAACCCGGTTAACTATACTAATACCGATAATCCTCAGCGTGCCTAGAGAAGGAGTCGGGTATTTGTAGTTACCTTCCGCACAACGACGACAAAAAAGCAATCGCTTGTACCGGTGCGTTAACAACACTTTGCGGCATTCCGAAAAATCGCCACGGAGCGGCGTGGCGGATCGAAATTAAAATTCTAAGCCCGTGCCTGCGGTTGGCAACCCTTTTTTGGGTCGCCATTGGTGCGGAAACTCGTTATCCTTTGCTGGGTGTGGCAAGTGCACGGGTGCGAGCATCCGACTCCTGAGCCACCACTCAGCCGTGTAATTAAATTAATGACACCGTGAACCATCGCCGGTAACGTCCAACAGGCTCCAACCAGGGAGCCGTTGGAGTGTCCCGAACCCAAAAGCAAAGGCAAGCGTGGGCGGATGGGGGGGCGAATCCTTTCGATGAAGCGTCGCAGGTTCGCGTTCCACTCGTTTGACTGCGGGCACGCATCAAGACGAGGGTTCCGTGGAACTTTCAACTTGATTTCGAGATTTCCTAACACCACCATTGCAAGGATAAAGGCTTCAAGTGTCTTTGCCGCCGCAGCGGACCCTTTGTCCACGAGCCGACACCGAAGGCTGGTTCCGCTCGGGGAAGGGGGGGGGGGGGGGTGTAAAGTTTTAGGCTTTTGGGACACACCACAGCCACCAGTCAACACGGTGCAGGATTTACGAGGATTTCAGGCAACATGCGGCGAGCGTACCGAAGGACAAGGGTGTTTAGCCGGTGCGTATGTGTGGTTTTCTAGTGTGCGTTCTTAAGGGGATTCTTCGCTCGTCGTTGTGGGAGGTGTCAATCTAGTGTCTAGTGGTGGACTCCCCCACTGCTCCCACTCCCAACTACCAAAAGCATGCGCACATGTGAGCACACGTACGTGTGTGGCGCGAGAATCCGCAATAATGTCATCGAGAGTTTTGGCGCGTCAGCAAAAAGGGGTTATTTTTCGGGCGGGTTAGTGAAACGTTTTAACAGCTACGCTAGAGAGCCCGATTATGGAGTAGTAGTGCGGCCATAAACTGGTCTGCGTGTGCTTGTGTGTTGAATATACGGATGGTACAAAAAAGGGGAGTTGTCTGATACCTTAGTACCGTTGGGAGAGCTCTCATCATGGCGATGATGTACTGAAAATTTGGAAGAGTAGAAATCTACTAAACCTCATGTATGATGTACTATCTCGTCCAAGAAAATTACTAACAGTGAAAGAGTCCGAGCTATGACTTGTAGCAGATATGTCCTAACTTTGTCTTTAGTATAAGTGGAGCCGCTACTAGCTGTATGACTATATCACTCTTAATCTCTCTCTCTCTCTCTCTCTCTCTCTCTTTCTCTCTCTCTCTCCCTCTAGTATTTTTTTTACTGAAAATTAACCTACTTTTGAATGAATATATAACAACCAAAGACCCAGAGAGTCAATCATACTGAACGAGAAAGAGAGAAACAGCAAACCAAATCAGACTATTAAACGATTTTCCACCGCAATTCCTTCGCACTACGAGTGGGTGTACTACCATTCATCCCTGTTTGTTTATGTTTGTGTGTGTGCTCAATCTCACCAATCACTGTGTGTTTGTGTGTATGTGTGAGTATATGTGTGAAAAGCACGAGTGGCGAGAATTTAATAGGGGACAATTATAATTAAAACCCGCCACTAATTAGCCCACTAAATATTGATCAATATTTTATTTATAAATAGTGCATTTTCCTCAACCGGTCTCGGTGGGTGGATTTTAACAAGCTTTTCCACCCCTTCATCGTCCTCTCTCTCTCTTTCTCTCTCTCTCTCTCTCTTTCTCTCTCTCTCTCTCTCTCTCTCTCTCGAACACCTGCAATCTATTGACCATTTGCGTGTGCACTTCACGTCCTGCTGGTAATTGGATATTGACCAGTTGGAAACGGCAGGTAGCATTCTAGGTACCTCACAAGAGTATGGTGTTGAATTTTTCTTACCGACACACACAAACACGCACATTTAACAAACCAAAAAATCGGTTGCATAACTCACGCATCTGCGAGCGAAGCAGATGCCAACGGTATTAACTACTGCCGCACATAGTCATCGGCACCTACCTTCTTGCAATTGCGCTAGACGCTACGGTCGGCGTGCGTTCGGTCTAGTACACAAATCAACCCGCAGTAACCTGTGGCCGAAATGGTAATTATAATTAGCTCCGATTTACACTAATCGATAGCAAACTCGCTTGAACGAGCGCTGCCAACATATGGGGCCAGTGGTGTGGGATGATTTTCCACCGCGTTTTGCCGGACGTTCGAAAAGAGGTTGGAAAGATGATGCAGGAACTGTGATTTTATGGTGATCATACATAGTAGAAAATATGGATTTTTATAGATGGTATTCGGAGAGATAGAAAATGTCACTAGAAAAGTGCTAAGTAGTAGCTAGGTTTTTGAATCAGTGCGCCCAAATGTAGGCAATTTTTTGTAAAATATATTTTGATATTTTTATGTCGACAAAGAAGGCCAGGCCGTATTGCTCGATATTTTGATTTGTTGAAGAAAGGATGTTTTGGGTTTTATTGACTTTTTTGTGCTCTCTCTCTCTCTCTCTCTCTCTCTCTCTCTCTCTCTCTCTCTCTCTCTCTCTCTCACACACACACACACACACACAAACACACCCGCTCACATAAGAGTGGCATAAAGGTTTTTTTTAAATAAAAATCGAAAAAAGTATCATACGTTATGATTCGACACAGGTTCAGAATTTCTATCTTGCATACCTTTAGGCGTTAAGTATCTAGAAATATGCTGAACGAAAGTAACGACACGAGAAAAAATGAAGCAATTTGCTTGTTTTTGAAATGTATTAAAACTAATCTCATTTCAAAAACAGTATCAAAACGGCTGTATATAAAATAATTGTTACATTTCCGACATTTCATCAAACCCCAAAAAGTCAAAACAAAAGGAAACACAACAGTCCGGAGAACGAGTTTGATGACGAGCCATAAATGGATTGGCTTATCGGGCAAAGACAGAGAACCAGTGAACAAACCCCGAACCCCATGGTTTGGGTGCTCGAACCGTCGCATTTTACAGTGCAGCAATGCGAATGCAATCTGACGCTGCAATGATACCGGAACAGACCGATCGAACAAATCCGTTCGGAAGGCGAACGAGAGACAAACAAAACAAATGGCAAAAAAAAAAAGAAGTTGGCGAAAACAAAACAAAAAACTGGTTCGTAAATCCTGCGCATCGCAAATAAGGTCCACAAATTGGAAATTGGCGATAGTGGCGAGTGTGATCCGTTTTTCGATTTGCAAAGGAAAACAATCCTTCCAAATTCCTGGTCACGTCACCAAGGCGTTTCAGGGCGTACCCCTTTACCGGTTCCGGGCAGGGCTTAAGGCTTTTACGACTATCGACCGTTTCGCTATCGAGTTTTGTGTTCTGATAGCGTGTGTGTGTGTGTGTGTTTCTTGCCTGCATCTAGTGACACGTCGCTTAATCGACCATCGCCACAATCGCCTGTCGCTGTCAGATGATTCCTAGGGGCAAATCATCTGCCAGATTTCGAAGAGCGTGCGAGTGATTGAACAAAAAAAAAACAAGTACACACTATCGAAAGTGTTGCAGAAAGGTTGAAGCAACGGTGCACCGGTATTGCACAGGGCCGATACGCGCCCGAATGCCGGCAATCAACAATGCATTCGCTATTTGTTTAAGTGCGATCTATCTTCGGCTTTGGCGCGAAAGGTTAGGCTAGTGTTATTTGTTTCTTTGACCGATCCAACGGTGCACGGAATGCACGTCCCGCTTGGCGATGCAGCTGCCCGGAACCGCGTCTTTTCAAACTGCTTTCCCGTTTGTGTTCGCGCGTTATCTGTCGGATGTACCTGCCTATGATTGTTTTCCAACACGACAGAGAGAGTGAGAAAGAGAGAAGTTTCATGTTTGTTCTTTCTTTCTTTTTGATTCTCGATTAAGCTCGTCAAACTGCACATACGATATCACCAGGCATGCAGTTTGCAATGCTGAAGATTTGTGCAAGGCTTTTGGGGATTTTTTGTAAGTATGTGCCGGGGGATTCGGCGATACGGATGCGTATTGCATATGCCGGACCCTGGCCGATGATGCACCGAATGGCATCATCAGGTGGATTCTATTTGTAGAAGTCGTGTAATGCGCGGCTCAGGAAGCCAGGTTCTGTCTGTTTCCGTGGCATCAGGCGGCACATTTTTTTCTGGATCTGGCCCATCGTTTCACCAGTTATCTAGCAGTGCAGCAGATGTCAGGGGAGAAGCTAAGCCCCTATTCAGGCAGTTGTTAGCTTTTTGCGGAATATTTGGAGATTTTTGTAGCACTGTCAAACAGGTCATGTACAAGTGCAAAGTGAAGCAATAGGGAAAATGCTCTTTGGATAGGCATGATTTCGAAGGGATGGGGTGAAACGTTAGCTTCGATTAGCTAATAGTTGGCTTCATCTCACTGGCAATAGTGTACCGAAATGCTGTGGACACAGGCTTACAAGGATATTTTCATCTATGGACGGTTTCGAGCAAGAATATCAGGAATTCTGGAGTTGGGTCATAGTGTTGGACTTAAGAATTGTCGTTAATGTTTTGATGTAAAAATCAAAAAAAGGTAGAAATACTTTCTTCTTTGAAACATTCGAATAAATTGTAACACTCTAGGTGTGCTTCGCCTAAATTTATGCAATATTGTTTATCAACAATTTCTTATTCACAGATCTTATTTTAAAATTTGTAAAATTTTCGAAAATGTCACATTACACATCTGTTTGAAAATTGGAAACAATGTTGCTCATGATGGCTTCAGCCTTAAAAATGTCAAAAAATTATCTGCCTTCTGTTAAATAGTCAAACAGCAGTTAATCCAAACCAGGAAAACGCATCTCGAATCGTTCGACTTTGGGGATGCGTTTGAAGACTGGTGCCTGTGTCGCTCTACCATAGTCATTGTCATATCTTATATAGTCATAATATCTTTAAAAAGAAGATATTAAGACTGCTCGAATGAATAAACTAGCTTAAGTCATCGTAGACCGCAATATTTGACTTAATAATTGCATACTTTCAGGCGTGTACAATCTATCGATAAATATCGATAAATGAAAGGTATCTTCGCTTGTTTTCATTTTCTTAGACACACACACACACACATATACACACACACACTGATACACGTTCCCATTACACGTAGTATTATGACATTTTCACACCGCGAAAGGATTGATAACAAAAAAAAAAAAAAAACAACACACCTAAAACACAACTCCACCGCCATTGCCAGGATTGTGAAGATGCACTAACACTTGTATGACACCAGCATGCGACATGATATGTTTATCATCTCGACTGACACGCTGCCATCAAAACACAAAGCCCCCTGGACCCTGCTTTACCTCACCCGCATTTGTAACAAATCACAACCACATTGCATGGTACTCACCGGAGCGCGAATCGCTGTGATCGTCGTCCAACTTATCGTCCCGCTCCAGCCCGGCCTGACTCCAGAACTTTGCATTGTTGTTGATGCTGTTGTTGTTGTTGTTGTTGTTGTTATTATTGTTGTTGTTAACCGTGCAGTTGTTGTTGTTGGTGGCGTAGTTGCCGCCGGCACTGTTGACAGCAGCAGCAGCAGCAGCAGCGGCAACACCGAGCGCAGCCACCATTTTCCCACCCCCGTTCAGCTTCGCACCGAAGATACCGCCGACCGTAACGGGTGCGACACCGGATGTCGCCACACTGTGCTTGCCGTTGAATTTGTTCGGATCGAGTATGTTCTCCACCGAGAAGGCTAACCGTTTCGAGGCGGCCTCCTTGTCCGTATCGCGGATAGCGTGCGTTTTTGCATCGGCCCCATTTTCCATCGAGCGCGTCAGATCCACCGGGCAACCCTGTGAAAGGTAGAGTTGTTGAGGATTGATTGTGTTAGTGATTGCTTTGCCATAGAATGTAGGGGCGGGAGTCACTTCATTTCAGAGCATGGTTATTACAGTCGCTTTGGTACTGAAAGCACCAAACTAGTAGGTGTTAAATATTCAAGAACTACACTGGATATAGCCTATCTAGCGCCCAAAACATATTCTATAACATCTTCTAAGTTTAGGCACGAGATCTCTGGAAACCCTAACCTAATACTGATCACGACTAACTTCGGCACTTTATCGTAATGTGGCATGTACATGCTTCAGCATTCTACATATCCTTAGGACACTATGGGTCTCTACTTCTAGATGTTGCGATCATCAAACGTTTGATGCTCTGTTACGATTCGGTGGCGGGTAATCCAATCTCATCCCGAATCAGTTCTCCCTGCGCAGAACTAACCATCTAACTGTTTTGCACATCGACTCAAAGATCGACTTACGTCCCTCAGGCGGCCCACACTTACCGAGATTCCGTCCTGTGAGCTTTCCTCGTTTCCGTCCACGATTAGCTCCTCGCTAGTGTCGCTGCGCGCGTACCCACTGTGATGCTGCCCACCACCGTCCTGCAGCTGTATCCTGAACCCAATGTCGGACAGCTCCTTGGCGGCGGCGGCAGCGGCAAACGCGGCCGTATTGTTGATCGCGGTGCGCGCTATCTTGAACCGTTCGATCTCGAGATCGGTCGGCGACGCGCTGCCCGCCGGATATTTGATAGCGAACGGGTGGCCCGGATGCTGGTGCGGGGTGGCCGTGGGATCGTGCGGCGATGGCTGCTGCTGTGGATGTTGAGGTTGCGGTTGGGCCGGGCCGGAACCGGACGCGACGGCGGCGGCAGCGGCCGCTGCTGCCGCTGCTGCGGCTGCCGCAGCTGCTGCCGCTACCGCCGCCTGATGGTGGCGTTGATGGTGGCTGTGTTGATGGGGATGGGGCTGGTGCGACGGGGCGGATGCGGACGCATGCGGAAAGCACGAGGACGGCTGCAACGGTGCAACGCCAGCCGCCACCGGCGTGTGATGGGACGGGTGGGGCGGATGTACTGGATGCAGGACGGCTGGGTGTAGCGGTGGCAACACCGAACCGGACGGTATCACAGACACCACCGAGCCACCCATCGTGGGGTGCGCACCGGGTGGGAAATGGGCACCGGCGGCAGCGGCCAGCACCAGCTGCTCGGCCGCCGACTGGTGATGGTGCAGTGGATGGTGACGCACCGCTAGTGCGTGCCCATCCGCCAGATGCTTCAACCGTTCGATCGAAAACTTCACCGCCCGATCGGTCGGTTGCTGGTGTTGCGGTGGTTGCTGGTGCTGCGGTAGCTCCGTCACCGGCAAATAGTCGCCCTGCTTCGGGTCCACCTGGTCGGTAAACATTTCTGCCTCCGCCTGCTCGTGTTCGCCATCCAGCGGTTCGGTGCTGCTGGTGCTGCTGTTGCTGTTGCTGCTGGTGCTGTGGTTGTTGGCGCGCAGATCCAGAAACGTGCCACACTTGCTGGCCGCCTCCTGCTGCTGTTGCTGGACCGATGGAGTTAGCGTTAGGCGCCGCTCCTCGGCGAAACGCAGCAGCAGCGTATTCGCACCGTCCGGTTCCGTTTCCGAACCGTTCGCTGTCGGGGCGGTAGTGATTGTTGCGGTGGTGGTGGTGGTGGTGGTGTTGTGCGTGACACCGCCGCCTCCCTTCAGCAGGATTGTCTTGGGCGAGTGGGAGGCCAGCTCGGTTGAGGCGGGCGGCGAATTCGGCTGCGAGAGCGAAGGGCTTTCCGGTTGCCCGCAATCAGACATTGGTGATTGCATCATTACCATAGTTCACAACCTGTCCAAAAAGCCGGTTTCGGTTTTTTTTTCTTTTTTCAACACACATACAAGCACACAATCACTCGCGAGCAAGCAAACACCGGTGGTAGAATGTTAGCTGAGGCGATTTTCAATTTGAATTATCTTTCCCTATTTTTTCTCTCACGCGGCTTACGGCAGATGTTTGCGAAAGGTGAAGGATGTAATGCAACCACTACTTAACCTTCATCAAATACACCAATCAAAACAAACGATTCGCCTCATTTTCATCTCCACTGTTCGATCATGATGCTACGTCGCGGCAGATTGCATACATTTGGGCGTCAAACGAAGGACGCTTGCTGCAACGGTTTAATCGTTACACACTCAGTTTGTTTTGTTGTATTACTATTATTGGTACACTTTGCAGAACCTTATTTGTTCAAATCACGTACTAAACAACATTGCAAACACACTTACACAGGTTCACATAGAAATACACTAATATAATCCTCCGTCCGCTGTATTTGATAATGTGGTTGTTGAGCGTTGAGCTGATAAACAGTGCGCCGTCAGCAGATTTTGATTGCCTTCCCGTGTGTATGTGTGTGTGTGTGTGTGTGTGTGTGGGTCGGGGAGTAGGAATGGCGATTTCCGACGAACGAAAACAATAGGCGAGATGTGGGATGTTGCGTACACGTACGCACCGCAATCAAAATCCCGCTAAAAATCACGTTTCACAACGGAGCTAGAACGAACTGTCTGGCAGCAAGGGCAAATGTTGACTGAGTGAGGTTTTTCCCAGCTCGATGCAACGGTACCATATGGAACGCCAGGCCTAGCAAACAGGTCCCTTTCGGGTTTTCCGACAAGGGTTGGTTGCGCAGAGTAGGACGGACTAGTGTGTGTTTTCCTTTGCCGGCCTCTACCAATGCGTACAGCACAAAGCGCGAGATACTTGCAAACCACGCCCAATGCGGGCGTGTGTATGTGTGCTGTTTGGGTTTATTAACCCGGCGAGTTGGTGGAAAGGTAGTAACCCCGGGGAAACGCCTTTCCCAGATGAGAGTTTTCCCCCGTCAGCCGGAGATACGTACTATTAAACTGTCATTACCCCTCACATCCTTTCCCTGCCAAGTGAGATGACTTTCGCGCTCCCTTGCCTTCACTCTATCTCGCTCTTTCCATGGCCGGTGCTACTCGCAAGGCTCCCACAAATTCCTCAACTTTCTAGCAAAACGTGTGCGTTTAGACGATCCGAACGTTTCGCTAGCCTTCTCGGTATTCTGCCTCGTCGGCCAGGATCGCGGAAGCGCGGAAGGAAAATGTCTACATCATATTAAGCACAATAAGTAATTAAAATATGTACGCTTCTCTTAAAAGATTACTCCCCGTTCACGTCTCGCACAACGCCCAGCCAACGCAACCGTTCCGTGGCCTTCCCGTGGTCACGTAACTGTCAAGCTCTACTAATGGGTTTCCTACCTACCCCGGCCCCGGCAGGCCGGTTCGGCCCGAAACACCGTTTTGCTGACTGGTTTCGGTGAATTGCTTAGGAGGATTACTAATTCAATGTAAGTGATAATAGCGGCCCAGCGTATCGTAACCGGTAATCGATCGCGATCGGTGTTTGTCGGGGGGTTTTTTTTGTTAGTAAAACATGAAATAATTATATACAAAAAATAGAGTTTTTTGTTAGAGAAAAATCCTGCAAACAGTGTAGAAAATGTAGGGGAAAAACTTACGTAAACAGAATAAAGTAAATGTTTAAGAAAGGAAAGTGCAGTAAATCTAACTTGCAATTTTTGGGCAAGAAAAGTCAAAACAGAAAATCGAAAATTCTGACAGCTGCTCGCAGTAGCATTACTACTGTCTAAACAATTTTCGTACAGCAACAGACGCACAGCAGCCCAAGTGTGTGTTTGAGTGGGGGTTATTAAATGGGGAGGACAGTGAGACCACAAAATCGTTTCCGTCTTGTTTCTTTTGCATTCCCACGCTCACGCCCTTTCCACTCCAGAAGCACGCGGTTGGAGCCCATGAACGGCAAGCCGGGACAGATTATTTTTTGGTCCTTTTCGAGGGGGGAAGGGGGGGGGGGGTTCAGGCCAAAAATGGGCCACAAATACACACACACACACACACCATCCTGCAGCACGAACCGCCTCCTTTCGCTTAGGCTGCAGTAGGAGCAGCCCCAATTTTCCTTTAAAATCAACACACAAGGCCACGCTGATAAGCTACCCGGCCCGAAGACGGTCCCCCTTTTCCGCTTTCCGGTTGTTGGCAGCTAAGCAAAAACCGAAACGAAAAACAAAAAATCCGATTAGCGCAGCTTGTATGTGAATCAAGCCACTGGCTAGTGCTCCCGTGTTGCTGCTAAGCAGCACGTTAGCTGCTTAGAAGCTGAAAGTTAATCAACCCTTGTTGTTGTTTTCTTTATTGAATGCACCGTTTCCTCTTGCACCGGAAGCTCACCGCTGCGAATCGATTATGCAATTATACATACAAACACACTATGAGAATGAAAAAGGTCACATTTATGATTAAAGCAAGCAAAAAATGGGGTAAAACAACAGTCAAACTCCTGCAGGCACGGCCTAACGTACCAGCCTACCTGGGCAACAACTGGCAACCGGTAAAGTGTTCGCTCCTAATTTCGATTGACTATTAACTTCTTCTTTCACTTTGCTTTCCGACATCCCCCCCTCCCCCCCCCCCCCCACGGTTGTGCGTTGGTAGGAAAAGTGAAAACTGGAACTTATTCAGCAAATCGGGCTTAAAAGGGGAGCTGTGAAAATGTTCCAACAACAACAAAAAACAACCCTCCACACACACACACACACACACGCACACAGTGAAGGAAAATTTGCAATCATTTTCTTCTTTTTTTCCATCTCTGTTTCGTGCAGGTTGTGCTACGGAAGGCTTTGGTGTGTTTGTGGTGCGCAAGGACGAACGAATCGGTACCGCCCCATCGTACTACACAGAAAAAGGGGGAAAACTTCATTGCTGAGCACCGTTGTGAAGGAGAGCCGTTTTGCCACGCCCACCGCACACACAACTGCAAGTGGTCGCACCAATCGGGCTACGATTACGTTTATTAATTATACGAATACTTGCACGCTGCATCTCTTTCTATCTCCCTCTATCTCTCCTCCCTCTCTGTCTTGATCGTACTACTTCTTATTCTTAGTGTTCGCAACGTGAATATCCTTATTCGAAACACACACACATTTTAAATTCAAGTGCACAAACTCAATTTGCTGTGAATCAAATGCATGTAATCGTTTAAAGCTTCATAACGAGCTGTGCGGTATAAGCCGAGCCCAGTGTCCGGGAGTGGGTGGGTGTGCGTGTGTGTGTGTCAGAAGGGAAAAACAAATGGGGGCGGAAAGGAGGAAAATCGAGTTTTCCCAGTGTCGTTAGCAACCGTTTCGTGGCAGCGCACAGTTTTCCCCATGCACAAGGCTATACAATCAATTCCACGTCCAAATGTCTGCGTGTGTGTGTGTGTGTGTATGGCAGGAGTACTTTGCCGGTCGCTTAATTTGTGGTAAATGTTTTCTCCGTTCTCAGTCGCTTTTCTTCCTCCGTTTCGGGGTCCCCCCCACTCCACTCCCTCTTTCCCCTTTTTCCCCTCTCCGTTCTGTGTACGATGATGAAGAAATTTCAAGGAAATACATTTTACAATCTCCACTTTATCCCCCCCCCCCCCCCCTCCTTCCCCTTCCCACCCCTCTAAAGCACACTTACCCAAATTTTCCCAATGGCCGACGGGTCGTTCGCACTGTTGGGGTGCCTGGTGGTCTCGATCAAAATTAATTTAGTAAGCCCAATTTGCTAAATTATTCACCATTGCGGTTTTGAGACTCCTCCTCCCCCCGGCCGTCCCGCCATTTTCCACCCTCAGGACGTGCCGTCCTGCCCTTGACTCGCTTGGCTATTCGCTAATTAATCCGTTAGACAAATAGACGATCACTGTACAGGGACGGTTTTCGTAGGGAGTTTACGCATCGGAAGGTCCTAAGCAATCAAGAAATAGAGCGAGAGAGAGAGTGAGAGAGAGAGAGAAAGAAGCTAAGAGTGAAAGTGAGAGAGAATCAGCTAGGAAAAGAGCACACAGCGAAGGAGTGATGCATCGTGGACTCGCGGACTTGGTGTTTGGTTTTAATTGCCGAAGGTCCTTTGGAAGCGGTTTAATTGACGGAACACATTTTCATTTTTTGTCTTGTGTGTGTGTGTGTGTCGCTCTTTATCTTCTTAATGTACATTTCTTTAGCATTGGCTTTGTTTTAAGAGGTGAAGTCGCTTTCTTTATAGTCAATTAATCGGGACAAAAACCACGTAGAGCCAGGACTGGGTTTTCTCGTTTTTGGTTTGTCTTGGTTAGTAAGTTTTATTATTTCTAAGGATGTTTTTCAACTGCTAGAGTGACGTTTTTCTATGAAGTATTTACAGTCGGAATAGCATTAAAATTGTTTTCTGTCAATTCAATTGTCAACTGTCAATTCATACGAATAACAACTTGCTGTTTGACATATGTCGCAATCGAAATTCACAATTCGGGGCTCAAATTCCATCCAGACCGTTCCCCGGTAGTCAGAATGACTCGTAAATGTGTTTTCAATCAATGTTTAGTTAAGTAATTTTATACTTTTTTGCGAAAATTGCTGTCAATTGATGACAGCTGTCAAACAATTCATCATAATGGGCAAAAAAAACCAGCTATACTCCTGACCTATGGAAAATGTCTTAAGATCACCATTAAACACACCAGCCAGCAGCCATGAAGTTGTTGCGTAGCGCACTCGTCTGACCTGCGCACCGATGCCCGGTGTTCCGCCATTTAAAATAGCGGAGCATCCAGTTATCTCGTCCTGCTCCCTTGCCCGCGCCACGTACCACATACTGCACACCATTTAGCTCTCGGTAGCGAATGCTGATCACATGGCATTGCACGAGACACAATCCTATGCAGAAGGCGATTGGGATGGGTAACCGAGTTTGCGCTGCCACGGTCGGCAAACGCTGCCGGGATGGTATTATCACCCGAGCCCAAGACCCTTCATCGTCACCATTACTTACTTTTCCACAAAGCAATTTAGTCTAGATTCAAATTAAGATAAACGTATAAGGATATTAAAACATAATATGATATTTTTCGAAGATAAACCCGACCCGCTCCGGCCAGTCAGCCATTTTTGGTGCGATGCAAGGACATGCGGATTAGGCGGGCACGTGACAGGGTGGGAGCGTTTCTGCGGCGGCACTGGAACACTGGAGGGTAAAAAAAAAAACAGAACAAATTGAGTTGCTTTCCCACAGTGGGAAAAGTGCATACAATTTGGTGGAAAAAACGACATTCATTGCAAAAATGCTTATTGTTTTTAAAAAATAAACATAAAAGTACTGACATGTTGGATTTAGTAGTTTAACACTATTTACACATGTAACAATAATAAAAGATATTCCAATGCCCTGCCTGAAAACACATTTTGCCCACCGTTTCCCCATTTCCCGAAAGCTGCAAGTGCTGGATTCGAAACTGCACGGTGAACAGCATTACTTGACACGGACACTTGCGTTTTTGGCCCCTTGGAATTCCTTCGTTTTTGTTTCGCAAAACCCCGTGGCCCATTCATTCGTACCTTTCACCCTTCCCCCCCCCCCCCCCCTTCGCAAAAGCCGTTTATTCAATTTAAGAAGCCACTCGACTCGAGTCCCTTTTTTTCCCCGTTTTTGTTGTTGCTTATTTTCTCCTTTGTTGTGCCTCGTGGACACAAACTCTCAAGGCTCCGATTACGCTCGTCACATGTATGCAAACCTGAGCGCAAACGGAAGCTATGGAGAGAGGGGAGAAAAAGGGGAGCGAGGGAGTGAGAGAGAGAGAGTTGTGTGAACCTGGAAGGGGGCAGTGAATTTGTTTCCACAATTTATGATGCACTCACGCGGGTTTTTTGCGCTGTTTGTTTTATTTTTATCGATTTCTTCACGAAGATGTTTGCTTTCTTTACGTACGTTTGCATTCCATTAAGGTGGGAAAATTGGATAAGCCTTGGACAATGTGTGTTTGTATGGGTGTGATTTTTTAGTAGACAATTACTTAAATAATTAAATTTGAATAATAATAGCCATTATGGAGGTTTTGAAAGATTTTCCGCATGAAGTTTATGAAAGGATGCAAAAGGACACTCTTATTAAGTAATCCGTGTCCCTTGGATGGTCCCTTACAAGCTCTTTAAACAGCCCTTCAAAATGCATTAGCGTTTTATAAACAGTTTTCAGTAAAACCAGCCTTTTTGTCCGGTTTAAACAGCTTTCAGGGTGGAAAACCGTAGCCTTTAATACGTTTTTTGATCCGATCGAGGTGTACAGTACACCGTAAAATGCATCTTTGAGCCGTGGGTTTTTTTTTTGTGGAACATTCCATCGCATTCCCTCCACCCAACCGCCCAATTATTCCGCGAAAAAGGGTTTTTCGCCTATACGAGGCCATTGGAGGACCATAAACAGAGGCTCGTACTCGTATCATAACTGGTCTGGGAGAGGGGGGAAGGAGTTCTCTAGCCTGTGAGGCCCCCCCCCCCCCATACCGGTAAGGTCCCCGGTAGCCATAGGTTAATCCGCTACTGAAAATAAGATTAGCTTCCTAACACCACAATCGGCTCGTTTACTTAGGATGACGAGGCGCTCGCGGGTGCGGTTGAAACCGTAACATGTTTGGAATGTGAATCGCTTAGGCAACACTCACGTGCGCGGTCTTTGATGATCGTTTGAATTTTGAAGATCAGTGAAACATTTGTGTGCGTGAGTGTTTGAAATATTGTACCCACGTGTCGTGCCACAGCGCGATGGACACTGCAAAAGAAGAAACCCTCCATCCAAAGTAATCGTTTAACACGATGTAGATATTTGGGTAAGCCGGCAAAATCGGCAGGCAACGATCGATCGGCCAGCACTTTCAACACTTTCCCTATCCATATCCAAAACCCCTACACATTCGAACGTTCCGACGAGGGTGATGACAAACGCAAAAGCCCGCCAAAGTCAACGAGAGCTCGCAAACCGTCGTGCATTAACTTTGTGTTACATGCTTGCCACGTTCCTGTTGGTTTTGCGGCGGTATGGCCGGTCACAATATTACTTCCGTCGTCACCGCCACCCAATTTTCCCGCTACGGGTGTCACTGTCAGTTTGCTTCACACATGGTGTGCACCAGTTTTATGCGCAGTTTTAGCGTCTCTCATCTCATTAAGTCGTTTTCGGAGGTGTAGTCACCTCGGTCTAAAGGGATAGGGGAAAAGGGCGGAGAATGAGCACCATTTATTAAAAACAAATTGGACATACTAATTAAATTTTATCAACCCGCGCGCAGACAGGCATTCCTTTTCGGCACCGTAAGAAGATGCCACACGAAGATGCGCTTTCACGCCTCACTTGCCGCGACATAGAACAGCGAAAACGAGAGCCCGAACGCACCGTTACGCTTCCGCCGTCCTTTTGTCGCCTTGGTCCCTCTATTAGTTTTTCCCTTCTTTCGGGCTGCTGGGACGAAGCGTTTGCCTTTTCGGCGTGCTCTTTCCTTCGCTGGCTGCGTTACAACGTTGGCATCGCTCCGCTTCGCCAGCCGCACAAACAAACATCATCAATGGGAGGGAGAGTCTCGCAACAGCACAAGCAGCGCTAACGATTTCTTTGCCTTTTGCCGTTGACGTTGATTGCCTTTCCTTCAAACACTTCTACCCAAGCAAAAAAAAAAATATGACGACACAACTATGCTCACGCAAGGCAGGGAAATGATTTCTTTAATGAGTTTCGTAGGTTTATGGGTTTCAAATTTATCACCCAACGTTTGTGGTGGCTGCTGTACGGTGATTAGTGAGGAAAACTGTACCTTCTACGCTGCACTGGCCAGTTCAAAGGAAACGGGTGCGAGTCAGCCTAAAGGTATGCAATGCCGTGCTTGCAGCGAAGCACGATCGGAATGTAATATGATTTAAAATGTGTTTTAAAGCATTTCAATCACTTTCTTTCGATAAATGAAAAGAAAACAAGACATCACAAAACCGAACTCCTCCGACGCAGTCCAAGCAAAACAACGTCTTAACCAAGTGTAGCCTTAACTAATGAGCACACACCCAGCGCGTAAAGTGTCGCCATCGTGCGTGACCCTTACAGCAAACCCGCGGGGGTGCGCTCTCTTCGCTCTAGGGATAATAAATAAATAGCTTGCCTAATGATGTCACCATCACGCAGCCAGATTTCGATGACTTTCACCCGCGCGCGGCATTCCCATTTGAACTGGCCAAACTTTATTGCTTCCGTTTTCGGATGCACCCCCACAGCAACGCAGCCTCTCTAATCAGAATTTTTGTTTCTCGCTCTCAATCTCTTTCTCTCTCCCCTCTTTCTGGGTGGGTGGGCTTCTCGGTTTTGTATTGGTTTTGTGCTGACGCCACTTCCGGGCGTCACTTTGTCAAGGGTAATAATTTAACGTTCCACTTTAGTCGTCACATTTTGTCCCGGGCTACGGGTGCGGCCGTTTGACAGCCTGGTTTCCGATATGTTGCCCTTCCCAGCCGGGGTGAAAGGTGGAACGAAATGATTTTCCTTTTACGTTTGGTGTTATCAGCTGCGGTAGGGTTTGCGGGAACGATTGGAACGCGGCTCGGTGTGGAGTAATTTATTTTTAATAACCAGCCATAGTCGCTATGTTAATGCGGCCAGTGGAGTGTTTATTTTTAATTTTATTTTAAGTAAAAGATCACTCGCAATTTTTGGAACGTTATTTTATAGTTGAAAAAATTAATCTTATTGAAAACGACTAAAAAATCACAACGAGCGCATATTATCATTGAAATACGCTCCGGATTGCATTACTTTAGGCGCTCACGATCAATCTGTAAGCTTCAGATAAGAATTTTTTCGTAATAATATTTTATTGTCTTCAAAAGATTAGTAATTCTAAGGAATATGGCCAGACCGTCCTTTAAGAAAATAATAATAATAACACTTACTAAATAACACTTAAGTTAAATTACTTCGCAAGGTTTACCTATGCTTTGTAGCCTAAAAGTATGCAATTATCAGTTACTTAACTGATTTAATTGTCCATGTGTTGGGAAGTGTCAAAAAACAGATTTGTGTGGCGTTGCACCTGATCTACTGATTAGCTTGTTAGGTCTCAAATGTACCCAAATTGCATAATAATAGGTGCTTAACTAAAACAACAACAATATTAAACATGAATTTAACTTAATTTAGTTTTATAATTAATTTAATTACTAAGAAAAATGCTTCACTAAACACCATAAAAATGCACATGTTTTTCGTACAAAATACTTAAAAAAATACATTTTTACATACACAAAAATGAAGCCAATCAGTAGGACCACGATCTGTCAGAGAACGGAGCCACCCCCGTTCCGGGTGCCGATTTGTGATAAAATATGCAGTGTACAGATTTTTTGTTGCGTTTGTTTTGTTTTTATATTTTTGGGCTTGCTTTGTTCACCCTGGATCTGCACATTTCCGCAGACATTTTCCACATGCCGGCTAGCTGGAGTTTTATTTGCCTGCTTACCGGTTTGATTTGTTGATGTGCGTTCGATTCGATCTGAGCTGGTGCGTTGGAATGAAATTGGAAATGGAAATGGACAAAAAAAAAACAAACGCACTCACACACAGTGTTGAACGAAAAATGGAAACGAAACACTACGACCGCGGTACGAATCGATCCAGAGAAACAGACCTTTGGTATTGTGGGGCCAGAGTTGGCAGATATATATATTTTTTATTGTCAGTCAGAAATCGGAGAGGTTTTTTTTTTTTTAAAGACCTGCTTGTTTGCTTGGGAGTGTGTTTGTGTGGTTTTTAGAACGCTTTTCCTCTCGAAACCTCAGCCTTACCCCCAGCAACGTCAGCCCTTGGCTGGTGGTAAAATCGCGACTCCCCAATCTGCAATCAATGGGATCCGCTTTTAGACTTAGAGAACAGCCACTTCTTCGACACATTCGCCACTCGGTCGTGGCGATGATGATTGCCACCCTCGTCCCCACCATCGACAGCAGTACACAAAAACACACACATATACATTACTCCCCAAATGGACAGGGGGTTGAGCATTTTCGTTTCCATCAAAAATTCAGCACGCTCACGCGTGTAGATTGCGAAATAAATATTTAATAATGCACTTCACCGTCGCCATGTGGAGCGAAACCCAAGCACACACACACACACCGAATCAACCCAAACCGAACTAACCGAGCATTAGTGATGCTACTCCATTCGGTGTGGAGTACAGCAGAGGGGGAGGGCAGACTCGGTAGCGGGAAGTGAGTTGATAGCAGATGTTATGGTGGCAGGCGAAATCTAGACTCGTATCAGCGCACTCTTGCAAAAGCAACAAGAGCAACGGGCAGCAATGACGATAAAATGTAGCTACAACAAGGCAACAACAACACCGACAACAGGCAACACCGGTCGGAAAACGACCGCAAGGATTTGTTTCTCCTTCTCCATTTCAAAACACTCACACAAGCATGCATGGTGGTAAGTTTTCCATTTTACCTAATGGCGAGGGTGATGCAGGTGGTTACAACAACTGGACTGGAGTGTGTGGCCACAGTGAGTCGCAAATGTATCATCATTTTCATTTTTGCTATGCAGATTGCATACTTTTAAGCGTTTTTGGTTTGTTTCTTGCGACGTGCCGGAAAAAGTGGTTCAAACTCGAAAATGCGAATGCGAAATATTTATAAAAAAATACTTCGACTTCTTCGAGCGCGCTTGATGACATGATCAGGTCGCCATTCCGTTTCCATTCGTTCTTCACCAGCACCTTCCTGGTGAGGTGCCAACGCCAAACCGCATCAGCTAGCTCGTAGTTCATTCTCCACAAATCCTGCTGGCACACACCGCCGCATGTTCAGGACCTGTCCTTGGAGAGGACTATCGGACGTATGAGTGTTGGTTAAGTCTTCTGAATCGCAGAAGTTTTTCGAGCCTATCGCAAGCACGATTACCCTGCAGACTGTGCCAAGGAGACTTCCACCAGAACCAGTGGCCGTCAAGTGATACGCTGCTTCCGGGATTGGTCACCGGCCACTTCTAACTACTACTAGACGCTACTAAATATACCAGGATGCCGCCCTGAGCATTCTTCCAAAAGCATGCAAACATCATTGCCAGATTCTCGTGTTCAGTGCCGTTCAAAGTTTTCTATGCCTAATCACCGAGAGTAAGAACCGAGAAAATAAGCAAAACTTGTTGAGGGATGAATGTAAAAATGAAAACATCGTTTTTTAATTTAAAAAAAAAATTCATCAATTGAGGTACATTTTTCCATCCTTCACTGTACACGTTTTTGCACACAAAACGAATGAAATTGTCAAAATCGTGAACTGGCTGGCTGGGAGGTTCTCCCAGCTCAAACGACGTAAAAGTTTTCGCGTAACATTTTCATGAATACAGCCTCCGACGGAATGCTTGTGTGGGTGTTGGCGTGTCCTCGTGAGTAAGGGCGTTTGTTTTGTTTTCTGTTTTATTTCTTTACCACAACCTGATACATCCTGATGCTTCTTAGCTGCACATATTCTGGTTGTGTTTTTAGTTTTACTTTTTTACTGTTCAACCTCTTGCAATCGGAGGCAACGGGTACTCAACACTAGTTGGACCACATATTCGGTTTGAATTCGGTTGGTTCACCTTACCGGCTTGAGTTTACTTGTGCGTTGGAGTAACCTTTCACCTATTTCTGTAATATTATTTGCATCGACACCTGAACTTGTATGTTAAGGATGAGTTTTTTTTTTTTGGAAACGTCTTATACAAATTTGGATATAAATTTGCTGATCTTTTTCATGGATACCACACGACTAGCTGTGCAAGAAGGAAATGTAACAGTGAGGCAACAGAACTCCGTTGAAAATAAACTAATCTGCCGCTTCGAATTAATGTCTCGTTTTGACTCTCTCTCTCTCTCTCTCTCTCTCTCTCTCTCTCTCTCTCTCTCATTCCTTCAACCGTGTCTCGACAGGACCATTCACGAACGTAATTTACGATCAAAAACATTCGATCGATTAGGCGTGTAAAAAGTAAATAGTTGCTCAACCCACCTACCGGGGGCGACCGCTGCTTATAAATATTTTACTCCACCCGGCCCAGCGTGGTTGTCGCGGTCGGGCACTCGATCACCATCGGGCAGCGCGCTTTCAGAAAGAAAAAGGCCGTACAAACCAGGATAATCAGCTATTTACAACGGTTGTAATAAATCACATAAATCACAGGAACACTCCGGCACAGTGATTGTGTCGTAGCAAAGGGAGCAACGGAGCAAAACCCGGCAATAGGAGGAACGGCAGTACGGGATGTGCAACGCATGATTGGATGGCAGAAAAGGAAAAGTGCCGCCAGCGGGATGAGCGGCCGCCAGAGGAAAATGGGAAAGAAATTGTTCGGCCCCGGTCTGCTGCAACACATGTTTCGGATATTACTTCTCCGCACGATGAGCTTGGCGAAAGGCTATGGGATGGAATGATGGTGTGTGTGTGTGTAAGAGAGAGAGAGAGAGGAACAGAGGTGTGATGCGTCAAGTGATTTGATTCTTGGAGCGATCGGACAATGGGAAAAATATTTCAAATTTTGAAGAATACAAATTAATGTTATTAGTTCCAAAAATTAAAAATCGTTCTTGGTTGGTTTAATCGTTTTAAACCATTTTGAGAATTCTCGTTAATTTCAGTAAAAGCACTGAGCAATATTGCATAAGATGTTAAAATGTATTGACTTGTAATTTATATGATATGGCTAACTAGGTGGCATAAGCACATGTAATTGTATTGCGAAAAATTGTATCACAGCTACCCTTGAATTTGAATTTGAATACTTGAAGCTACGCCAGAGACAACGGTCTTGTCCTATGATTCCACATCCCAAGTATCCTTCCAATCCTTATTCGTCTCCTCCATTCCTTTTTTGTTAAATGTTGTGTTGTCTACGTCTTAAGTGTATTTTTTGTAGTGCCACGGGTGATCCGATGACTGGGCAACAGCACTCGAGGACGTTTCCAACACTGCCATAAAAGGGAGGCAGGCGTTGTTGAAAGTACAGTGTTCTCCACTCCAGTCCAGTCTCGTGAGTAGTGAAGTCGCTTTCGCTGCTGCGGGATAGAGCTTGTCGATCATCCTTTGATTGGACGTTGACTAGAGTGAGCTTGGAGTGTCATTACTGGACTGCACTGGAGAACACTGTACGAAGACAAATAAATGTGCTGTCTTAACAATATGCAACCAACCACCATCAATACAATAGCCACAGCAATAGTACCGGACCATCAGAACGTACATCATCCTCCAATACATCATCATCATCATCTTCATTCAAAGAATAAGGAGGAAATGCCTTATCAATATGATTATAAATTTGTTTTTCAACACAAGCGGTGTTGAAAATACGGCACTGGACCGTCATAATCAATTGTAAATAAATAAATATCCTTGAATTTACGACACCTCGTTGAGTGTCAAATAGAGCAATGATTAATTTTCGTTTGGGTCTTACCACTTGTTGGGCAAACTTATCTTTGCTATGTAAAAAAGTGTTGTGAAAGAAATGTCATCAGGAAAGCTTGCTGTACACATCAAAATCGGAATGGCGATTTTTCCACTCGAAAAGAGCCCGTCAATTGTAAGGATATTGGAAGGATTCTAGGGATAATCTCATACAGCAAGAATGTGGTATCGAACGCCCTTCAGGCGGTTTTTTGCGAGATCCAGGGAAAGCCAGTTCTGAAGGGATCAAGAAATGACGTGCCAAGCTGTACGTCGTGGGTGAAGTTACTAGAAACTACCAATAGATACCTATAGGAGTACCAATTTCAAGGGCAGCTTCTACTACAAGGAGTAGATAAATTAGAAGCAATGGAGAAACTAAATTCTAGTTTGTGAAGGTTAGATGTTCTTATTACGTGGAGAGTTTATCAACTATAAAACTGAAATATTTCCAATTATGCTCAATATTACTTCATTTTTATAGCTACAAAAATTAAAAACCTTCAATCAAATCAATGCTTACGGCAAAAATAGTAAAATTTGAAAATCAAACCCATTTTTATGTCCACCACGTTTTACCCACTGTACGGTCCATCTTCGCACCGTAGAACAAACGGGAAACATTCGTCGGGAATTCGTAATTTGTTTTCGCTTAATTAAAATTAGCTCTCGGATGTGTCACCTCATCATCTTTGCGTACTTCCCCCACTGCCACTGGGTACATCTGTTTTTTTTCTTCTTCTTTCTTTCTTTCTTTCTTTTCGGTGGCTGGGCGTGTTACGCGCTCCGGTACACCCTGCCATACATCTCCATCTATCAATCGTCTGACAACGTCTTTTACCGCCGGCACGTCCACTGGCGGCTTCCAGCAGGGTTTCGTTTGAAAGTAAATTAAGTGACAGTGGGTAGCACCGTTCGATAGATCATTTGTTGCCTGTCCCACGGACAAGATCATCTCGCGCTGGCAGGGAGGGTAAGGGATGGTTCACATTTTTGGGTAGGTGTCAGATCAGTTGAACATTCAATAATTCTGTCATATTAGAATTTAAAGAAATTTCCGGCTGCGTCAAACTGTCATATATTATCAAAATTGTAGATTTCAGATCCTTTCTTCTTAGCTCGCATAAAGCGATAAGCGAGATCCTCAAATTTTGATTTTGAAAATCTCTCGTGGAGTTCTTAAAAGAATTGTACCCCAGTAAAGAAACAGTATAAGCCAATTAATTCATTTAAAAGAGTTTAGTCTGCAAAAAAGAACCTATCCTATCCTCAGAGCAAATGAGCTGCCAAATAATGCGTGTCTATTAGGTGAGCTAGTGTACGAGTCAACACTGATGGCAAATCTCGGAGAACTACTACTATATCCTGACCATTAGCAAACTCGTTGCCTGTCTAGCTACTGCTCCCCAATAGATAAGATATTTGTTTGACAGGTCTGGAGTTACTGCAATTAATAACAACCCTAGAAAACAAACGGGAGGCCATTTTGCATCGCTCAGTCCTTCACGCTTCCACAACGCACAAATCATTCATCATGAATTAGGATTACATTAGCCTAAACGATGCAAAGTTCTGCACGTCCACCAATGTCAACCATTTCCGTTTGCGTGCCGGCACGGTGCGGCGGGCAGACACGGTTTCACACATCCTTTAAATTAGGAGCCCGATTTGCGACGATCGAAACCAACGGGCGCGATCCGCATGCTGGGTGATCCCGAAAAATGACAAACTACCACTGTCAGCCCATTTATTCCCGTACTAATGAGCAAAAATGTTTCCCTCTCATCAATCATTCGCGTGCTAGTCGGTCGGCTTCCCCCGTTTACGCAGACCGGCAAGTCTCCATGCGTTTCGCATCGCCATTTCGCTTGTGAACATGCGGCAGCACGAAGCGGGCCGAAGTGAGCTGTCAGTGGTGCTCGGTGGTACGTAGTACGCAGCCGCAAACGCGATCCAACTGTCAGGCGGTCGTCCGCTTACGAGGGAGTAATTAATCGATTGCGGTGCTGATGGGGCATAAAATATACAAACACTAGTTTTTTTTGTTTCGTTTTTTTGTGCCCTTTTCGGCATACAGAACGGTCCTGGGAAGGACTATTTTTGGCGATGTAATCCGCGTGACGCTTTGTCTCGAGTGCTGCCGCAGAGTCTGGAACGAGTTATTTGTTCTGGTTGGTTGAAGCACAAATTTAGCTTCCATTTTGTTTGGCGGGTTTCGTTGGCGTGGGAATCACTTAAGTAGGGAGAGTTGCCACTGCTAAGCAAACTATCTTCTTTGAAGTGTGCGTTGCTTGACAGCATCATTCGGAAGATTTAATTGCGCGATCATCTACTGTACTTCAAAGACTTTTTTTTCTTCACACTCACTCATTCACGTGCAGATCTCGGCTTGGCAGGGTTGGGCTGACTGTTCCGGATGTCTTTCAGCAACCAAACAGTATCAATAGTGGACCAAAGCTTCGAAGTTGAGATTGGAAGGGTAAACATTACCATCTCTGTTTGTCTGCCATTTATCCTCCCCGTTCCTGACGATTCCAGTGAAGACTGCCAACATGTCTTGTGAGCGCCTCTATCGATATGCCATTCGTTTACCTTTCTCACCTATTTAACGCACCCCGAAAGATGGCTATAAAACAATACAAATGACAGCACAATGCGGAAAGATGCTTCGTTCGGACACTAGAGCTCTCCTAGTAGAAACGGTGGGCTCCATGATACGGTGGGTTCAATACCCTTTTGCTAGCCTGGAAGAGATCGAAGCGATCTCGCAAACACAGCCGGCAGCAACATACATATTCGGGGCAACGGGTCCAGATGTGTGTGCCCTGTTCGCACCGAATGGCGTCTCTGTGTGTGGGCTCGACTTGGCAACAAGCAACGACAAAGGAAAAGTAAACAAGTAGCGAAAATGTCATCGTAACGAATTTTGAGAACACACGTGAATGTCGTCAGAAGGTGTATAATTTTTGTTTGCCGATTCTTCGCCGCTAGTCCATTCATGGATATATGCAACGGGCAAAGTGTGAATAGAGATTCAAATTACGTGGAATTAGGGGAGGTGTTGTGTGGCTTTCGTTGGAGCTTGTGGACAAGTCTCTGGTGGTAATATGGTAATCTCTAAAGCTGCTTCGGCTGCAGAAGACATTAGTTTGCTGCGACGGGCGACTCAATTCTTCTCAAGTTACTTGAATTTCATATTTCTCGATAAGATTTGGTCTGAGTCATGTGTATAGCGAGAGTCTTGATAAGTCATCAGAAATCCCAGTGAAGTTCGTGAGCTTTCTTACCATCAGGAAGGAACTCTTGATGCTGGCGTTACTACGAGTCATTTCCAAGTTCTTTAATAAACATACATCAGCCATTACATTACGCTAATGAACCTGTTTAGGTTTCAGCGTAGTGTTACTCTAAAGTAAGAATTAAACAACGAAACGAAAATCAGCACCCTTGTCACGCTGTAACCACATCAAAGAAGAACGTTCGAATGTTCTGTCACCCGTTCACTGCCTACTATCTCCACCCGTCCATCAACTGCTTATTTTCCCATAAACCTAATGTCCGATCATCGCATCTTGCCCGTCTTGCTTGGCCCGTAACAGGTGTGTGCAGGTGTGCCAACGTAGCGCAGCATCAGTTTGCCAGCTGATTGGTTGAAAGTGGGGAAAGATTCAAACCGCCCGACCTTGGCCCCGGACCATCTCTTGCGTATTGTGCTTGTGCTTTACTTTCACGATACAGTTACAGTCCACCCGTCCGTGAACCCAAGCATATACCCTCCCCCCCCCCCCCCCCTCCCGATACACGATTATCATTCGGTGACAAGCGTTCGGGTGTTTGGACAGCGTGGAACCTGGCACAGGTGAGAGAGAGCGAGAGCGGTCGATGACTAACCGGGCGGCCAAGCGATCGCGCACTGCCCGAAACCGATCAATTCATCAACGCCGTTTATTGTGCCCCGCATGCGGGATGGATGAATCCGAATACGAAGAACCGGTTTCGCCGTTGAGAATTGCCCTTGGTTTTTGGAGTTCGGTTTCCTAGTCGTCGCCAGCGTGCCTGCCATGCTTTCGTTATCACACCCGTTGGTGTGCGAGCGCGTTCGTCTGCCATCACAATCCCACCCGGTGGTCCCATTTCCTTCCCCTGTGTTCGTTCTTTCTTTTCTGCGAAAGATGCCCCAAAAGCGACAGGTCCTTCTGGTAGCAAAAAGGGTTTTTTGTTTTTTTTTTTGGGGGGAAGGAAAAGTTTCGGCGCTTGGCGCTGTGGGGAGCAGTGGACAGTGGATTTTGTGCTTGTTGGATCCGGTTTCTGTCTCGTCTGCTCGTGTGACAGTCGGCGGTCAGAGCAGGCTCGTGCAGCATGCTCCGTCCATCCTCCCCACCGCTAAGTGCGCGCGGCAGACGGTAGACGAATCGCCAACGTCCACATCCGTTCTGGACGTCCACGATCAGTTGCTGCTGGAACACGGAGCTTGCCGCAGTGTGTCTGTGCTTTGTGGGTCATAGAGTACCGGACCGGACTAGCACCAGTTAGCGATGACGACGGCGACGACGACGGCACTGTCGACTGCCACGGTGGTGTGTGTAGTGTTGCTGCTGTTGCCACTCTGTCTCGCGAATCTCTACTGTCAGCGGAGCCTATGCCCGTCGGGCGATGCGCACGTGGGCTGCTACTCGGAGATCCCGTACGGCAAGAGCTGCCAGGGTATGAAGCCACAGCTGGTACCGATGACACCGCAGCGCAAGACCATGATCCTGCATCAGCACAACCTGCAACGGCAGCGGCTAGCGCTCGGCAAGCTTCCGGGCTATGCGCAGGCCTACAGCATGCCCCAGCTGTACTGGGACGATGAGCTGCAGTACCTGGCGGAGCTGAATGCGCGGTCCTGCGTGTACGCGCACGATCACTGCCGCAACACGTACAGCTTCCCGCGGGCGGGCCAAAACATCGCCATCATCCGCCATTTCGGGCTGAACGTGACCAAGGAAGGCGTGTTCCGGTACATCATCGACCACTGGTTCAACGAGTACCCGCTGGCGACGACGTTCGTCGACCAGTATCCGGCCAACTACGTCGGACCCGAATTTGCCCACTTCACGCAGATTGTGAACGATCGTGCGGTACGGGTGGCGTGCGGCATGGTGTCCTGGGAGTCGTACAATGGCTACGTCTGGACCAACGACTATCTCGTGTGCAACTACGGCTACTCGAACGTGATCGGTGATCGCTCGTACACGAAGGGACCGGTCGGGCAGGGCTGCACTACCGGCGCTAGTACCCACTATCCCGGACTCTGCTTCTAGATTCCGCCGTCCCGCCACCATCCATCGTCTTCATTCATCGGAACATCGAACGCACACACACACACGCGCGCACACTTGAACACGCATCATCGAGTGGAAGTGATGCTGAAGGCTACCAGCCATGGCCGAGGACGTTTACATGCTAATTTCGCAACTCGCAACACTCAACGATCTCGAGGAAGTGGAAAGGCGTTGTGAGCCGCGTAAAGCGGCAACGGTTTTCTTATCGAACCAGTCGATCTGGCCACTTGTCGCGAAAAACTCAAACACACTCTCATCTCTAACCACCGATCAACCAACCAACCAACCAATGCGGCACGGCAGTGTGTGTCTCAGCACTCATCTGAGCAGTAGCGCAGTGTTTGTAGTAGTCATTAGGAAAGACATTCGTTCGTGATGTACCCCACGTTCCCGGCGCACGACAAAGTGACTGTGTGTGTGTGTGTGTGTGTATGTCGATATTCATTCATTCATACATCCCAAGCCTGCCACGCTGTAAAAAAAAACCGAGCGTTCAGTGACATGTAAGCGATTAGATTAATACACCTATTCTACCATACAGGGCCTTAGCTAGTACGAATCGAATGTACCCCGGGAGGTGGGAACGTTCGTTATAAAAAAAGGACATATTTAAAAAAATACAGTTTCTTCACCTCTTTCCAATATACATGTTCAAGGTGATCCGGATACGCTTCATTTCTATTCTTTTGTGTGCAAATAGATTTGCCTAAATTATGCTAATGCTCGCATCCGAACTCAAGCGTTTAGTGGTAAAGCTTCTACGTCAACACTGTGTCGGCTGCGTACGTAACGGATGCTGCCATCGCACAGTGGGATAGCTCAGATCAAACAAATGGATCTTTCATTTAGCTACGATTTTTAATTTTTTTTTTTTGGTGAACTCATGAACTTAAAATTTGATAAGAATCACTAGTGAAGTTTGACAACAAGAGGATGACTCTGTGTTAGGATTTGATTGTATAAAAAAAAAACCTCAGTCTGGCCACAACCATCCTTTATACAGTCCAGGTCACCGAATCTGCAGTGCAATAATCAAATTTAATGGCAAGTTTTTCTAATGGCTTACTAGACATTGCTGAAACTATGTACTCGGATAATCGGTCCTCACTACGGGAAAAGGCCCGCCTGCAAAGTAGCGGATTTAGCCTTACGGAGACTCGAAGCGGAGTGGAAATAAGGGCCCTCCATTACATTGAATTTAATTTTTAGTAAGTGTCCAATTTGTTATACCCATATGAAGCATTTTATCTAACTTCCTTCTACACTTATTATTTTTTTTTTAAATCGTTGTTCACCCGCATGGGCACCCGACAGGCACCCACTGAGGAAAACATGTATGTTTATGATTTGGTGCAAAAACCGAAATACACTATTTTTAACGTTTTTAGTTCTGGCTTAGCGCGGTGCGACCCGGTTGTGTAGCCGACAGCGGTGCCGGTCTTCAAACGGCGCAGGACCGGGGGGGTTCAAATCCCATTCGGACATTCCTCTCGCAGTCCCCACTCTCGACTATTACGTTCCTTCGATGTAATTTAATTCCTTCACATTTTGATACATTGCGTTGATACTTTCTGTTCTATTTATTCAACTATCTGACTATTCAATAAATATAACAACTCACCGATCCTTGCACTTCGATTCTTTTCCCAAAGTGCATCGCTAACGTGTGCAGCCATTTTTGAGTGTAAGCTTTCAACGAAAGCTTCAGCGATTTTCCGCGCCAGCTTTTATGCGACGATTGTATGCAAGTGAAGCTTTCGGAAAAGTTTGTTTTAAAACTATAGTTTTTGAGAAGGAAAAACACGCTGCCTGGCTTGGATTTTACAATTATTCCATCTGGTGAAAGAATAAATAAAGCTAAATTAATTTTCTGGTTCATGAATGGTTCAATTTTCCACTTGCAAACCAAACCTTTCATGCAAGACACTCACGCTACATACAACTTCGACGGTTTCCGCCAACTTTGCTGACTGTTTAGCTTTCCACAACAACTTCACCATATTCCGCACTTTTTTTTGTAGCGTTTTCTCTGGTGGCGAAAAGCATTTCCCGAAAGCTACAAACACCGATAAAGCTTCCCCAGTTTTCCACGCTTTTCCGTTGCGTGCAATCGTACCCTAGGAGTGAAATGTTTCCTCTCCCCCGTCACAAACACACACACACACGTAGAAAAACGTGGTTGCGCGAAGAGTAGCACATTGTTTGTATGCTTCGTCTCGTATTAAACCGTCCGCTAGCAGCTGGGCGGTAGTAAAGTGGGCCAAATTTCGGGCGAAAGGATTTGCCCTCCATTAGGCAACCATTCTCTCATCCACAATAGGAAGCCTTGCAGCGGAGCGAGCCTGACGGGAAATCTGAGCTGGGACCAATTGTGCGGCTCGATCGTATTTGAATGTACGCAATTGTGGTGCCAAGTTTGCTTTTCTTCTGCGTATTGTAGGTATCGTGACATGCGTCACTTTATATAGCTGACGTGACATGTAAAGCATTTCGATTAATAATGGCTGCACTTGCTCGGAAAACGGAAAATAAAAGCTGCCCTTTTAGGTATGATAAATATAGAAAATATTTACTTGTGTCTAAAACATGCACACAAGGATCCAGCGCAGGCAATTAAATTGTCTTACGGTGGTGGTAGTTTTAAAATAAATTATTTTTCAATTTCGTCTTATTCATGAAGCTGTCAGCGTTAAATTTAGTGACATTAAATGATTTATTTTATTTTATTTGTTCTTACTTCAACGAACCCTTTTGTGTATTTGTGTGCTGTAAATCAGTAACAGACGCGCAAAAAATATAAATTATACTTTTCATACCCCTAAATGTATGCTAATTTGCGCGCCCCATCAGCTATGCTTCATCACACGCTTTACTTTCACCACCATTTAAAATAAATAGATAAACCATTTACTATCTAAACACCTCTTTTTTTTTATTCATAAGGGACGGCCAGGCCGTATTGCTTATCTAAACACCTCTAGTAACACATAAAATATGAAACCATGTGAAAAGTAAAAAAAAAAAAGGAAAAGTATCTAATCAACAGTTTTGCGCCTGACCGTGCTGCAATGTAATGTCAGTTGTACAATTATCAACCAATTTACAACAATCAGCTTACATTAGCTGTCTCTAGTGTCTACTGCACACACTCACACACTAACAAAATCTCTTTTACACGGAAGTGGAAAGCCGATTACATACTTACACACCTACGGACGGAAAATGAGCGAAAAATAAACACAAAAACGCACATAAAAACATGACCCTGAACTGGCCGGGGTCACCTTTAAAGCAGCGCACTATATGAAAGGTCAAATATCTACCTTCGATGCAGCACAATTGACGGTGCGCCCCGGTCCCACCTCAAATTGGATACACTTTCAGTTCCAGCAGACAAAAAATCCGTGCGATTTTTCGTTATGACCTCCCGGACAGTTCTCCTGGATGCTGCCCAGCAGAGACCCCGAGGGTGTTCGGGGAAACCGGGCCTCAGATTACCGGGACGGCTCGAATTATAGTGTGAAGTGCGCGCGAGAGTTAGTTTTTAATTTTTTTTTTTTGTAATTTAGTGCCGCAACCTTTCCACCGCTTCCGTTCCACAAGCTGCCCCAGGTCCCCACTCCCTCCGGTTAAGGGTGGGTATCACTGGCAGGAAACGGTTTCGGATACGGTTTCGAGTTGCAGCGTCTCGTGGTCCTAAATGTTTTTTTTTTTTCTCGGCCCAGCCAGGCGACCTTTTTGTCCGATGGGAACGGGGAGGGTTCTTCTCGAGACCGCCTGTAATGTAATTACGCCACACAATGGTATCGCCTTCGGGGGTTCTAGCACCAGGGAGCAAATGACTGCTTGTTGTTGCGATTGTGTGAGGTTATGTTTACGTTCGTGCTGATGCTGTCGCCACCACGCATCACCTCTTTTGCACCCGTTGATCGACCGTTTAACTAGTGCAACTGTTTGTAAGTGTGTTTGTGTTGTTATAATGAGTTTTTCGCTTGATCCGCACACCAGGAACTGTATGATCCTTAGGCCTCGGGCAGGGTATTTGATTGGTGAGAGGTAGTTGAGAGAAAAAGTGAGTTCAACTCTATTCTAGAAGTTTCCAAGTCCTCATCAAGTCTTGGATATCTGGGAATATCACTAGTCTCTGACATGTTCCCCGTAATTAAGTACATTAGAAGACATTTTTCGCGCAACTTTAGTAACAACAGTAGTTACTCTAAGGGAGTCAATATCACACCAGGACAGGCTGGTGTGCAGCCGTCAAATGGTCTACTATGCTTGCTGATACCACGTATTTGGATAGTCAGTCCTCAGCACGGTTACGGTATCAGCGATGGCGGATCTTGAAGGTGGTATTCAATTGTTTCTAATTGCTGCACCTTAGTACTAAAGCAAGAATTGAAAAGAGCATCCAGAACACAGAGATAATCAATCTAAATCCAAAAAGCCTGAATAAAAAACTTGTGTAAAATCTACCATGGTTTTTTGTTCTTTTGCTTAACGACTTGCTAGGTTATTGCGCAGGCCATCTCTTCTGATGGTTCACTGGATTTATAGATGCTAAACCTTAGTTGGATAGCAAAGTCTTCACACTACCGGGGACCGCGATTCGGATGGATTAGCTGCTCTAAAACCTCGAGAGATCGTTAACCAGCCATTCGCGTATCGTTGTCTTTGATTTGATATTTATAAACCCATAGCGCGGACGGGATTCGATGCTGGCTCCTGCCGTGTGCAAGACCGATGCCGCTTACCCTCTCGGCTACGAAACCACCGGATTGGACCATGTGCCAAAACATGCTTTTGATATTCCTTGGTGAGGCTCTGATCAACATGTTGTAGTATTTTTGCGTGTAAAACGTCAAATTTGAAGCTTCCAACTCTACCGATGTATATGAATCTTTTGCCCCATTTTTGTACCCTCATCACCCAGAAATTCACCGGTTCAGTTCCGCAATTGGCCGCTCAAAGCGATCGCTTAAGCGTGGCACATTCCGACCAGAGCCGCGCTTAACGACCGATGCGTTGAAAGGTAAGAAGCGAAGATTTGCATCAACTATTTGTAAACAAAAAAAACAAAACTTACCACCTTTCGAGCACTTTGAAGCGAAACCAAAAAACCGGATCTCGTTAACGCGGACGAAGAAAGTTCCTCATGGGCACTAGATCAGTGAGAGGGAAAGCAGCAAGGTACGAACGTTCGCCGAACACGGCCGGACACCGGGTGGAGGGCGCTAATTTGAATAATATTTTGATTATATCGTTCGCGATAAAGCGGTAGGATGAGCACCTGGGGCAATCGCTTCGCAATGGGCCAAATGCACAGCGGTTGAGATGCACATTTTATGGAGCACGCCCGGGCGCAGACCGAAGACAGAAGAGTGCAGTGAAGCAGCAGCGGTAGGGGGATAAATATTTTACTTCGATATCCTTTTTATTTTTTGCTCCCCTTTCCCTGCCCTCTTGTTCCGTACGACTTGACGCTGTTTTGTTGCTGTTATTGCTGTTTAATTCATCAAAAGGCATCGCGACTGCAGGGACTGCTCGCTTTCCTGGCGCAATTTTTTATTATTATTACCTTTTTATGTTTCCGTTTTGCGTCTTCCCTTTTTTTTTGTATCGCACATCCCGTCTTCCCTCGGTCTGTTCTGTCTGTTCATGTATGTGTGTGTGTGTGTGTGTGCGTTTTCTTTTTATTATTTCATCTAATGGGCGAGGGTGGTGGCTCTGGGTGGTGCAGTGCCTTTATCCGATTGCATACGTGTGTACGCCAAGCGGGTACCTTTTGTTTGTGTTCCTGTTGAAGTTGTGGGGTATGAGTTCGAACGAACGTAGATCGATCTGCTCGTCCTAAATCCACCCCATTCTGTACCCTACCTCACCCTCCCAGCCACCCTTTCAACCTTCTCGCTCGTCAGCCGCACAGCATAAATCATCGTTTTCGCTGTTGTTATTACCGTTTGTCCATACTCCCCGCACGCCAAATGGACGCTCGTCGGTAACGGGGGGGAAGAGGGTTGGCAGGAGGAAAGGGATACGAAAGCAATGAACACAACATAAAAACCATCCCCCTGTTTTGTTGAGCATTAGGGCAAAGTGAAATCTTACACAAAGATAGCTTAAAGCCGGAAAAAAAATTATGTCTCTAATTTCAATCCAACATGCACACACACAAACACGCACAAGGCAAAAAGGGCTACAAGGATAAAGCCAGATAGACAAAACGAGGAAATGTATGTGTATGTGTGTGTGTGTTTTTTTTTTGGTCGTAGGTTTTGTTAGAATGTTTTTGTGGCTCGCTCGAGGTAAACCTAAACGGCACAAACCGCACCCTGCGTAGTCTCGAGTGCCGAGTTGCGAAGAGCCTGTCACATATTTGTGTGTGTGTGTGTATGTGTGCATGCTCGAAAAAAGGTAGGCTCAAGTGAGCAGCGGCAGGGTTTGCATAGAGTTCCGTTACCAAATTAACTTCTGGCGTGATCCGAGATAAACATACTTGATTTAACGATAAAGTTATAATCATTAATTTGAAGATTTCCTTCAAACAGTTTGAGGGGGGAAGGAGAGAAAGGGCAAGTAAGAGAGAAAGAGAAAGAGAGAGAGAGAGACTTCGCTTTCGTATCATCAATTAGGAGTTGGTTTTTATTATGCTTCAATGTTTTGCATGGCGGGCATATATGTTTTAAGAAGTAATATTCTCTCTCTCTTTCTCTCTCTCTCTCTCTCTCTCTCTCTCTCTCTCTGCACCATGGTTTGTGTGTGTGTAGATAGAGTGTGGGTGGAGGACACGATCCCTGTGTGTGACCCTTGGGTAATGAAATATTCGAACAATTGATGTATCCGACGATACTGGAACGAAATCCGATAGCTTCTGATTCCTATCGATTCATCAGCAAGGAAAAGGCATATTAAGTTAATCAGCGGCACTGGACGGATGTTTAGCGGTGGTCTAATGGGACCTAGATCTGTATCAGGCTACGCGTGAATCGGATGCGAATTGATGCATATTTTAAGTCGACAAACACTGGTCCGCATGAAGAGGTATTGGTAGGAATCGCAGAGAAAACGTGGACTCGTTCCTAAGACACAAATGATTTGATAGTGTAAAAAATTGTTGGATAGCATCCAGTCTTAATTTTGGATGGGTGATGAAGTCTTCTAAATGAATTTTCTTCCAAAAATGGAATTTTAATTCCATTTTTGGAAGATCATGCATGAATTATCCCATGTGGTTAAGCGCCTAAAAGTATGCAATAGATTAGAAATGACTAGTTTAAGGCTTTTAAGGTGGTCAGCCCTGTAAAATATGCATTAAAAAATGTAAAAAAAACCTCTGCGACCAGTCATCGTTAACACCAAATTAATCCCTAACGATAGCGAATTTTAACACACGGATTGCATACCTTCTGGGGCTGCTGGTTAATAATCTTTATGCACTGGTCAGAAGAAACGTTGTTTTTGTTTTGGAGTTTCATATGGAATAGGTTTATTCTTGCATAATCATTCTATTAAGCCTTAAAAGACATACACTTCTTACTGAACTACCTCCGCTCTATCACACTTGTCATGCATACTAGCTTTCGAACACTTACATTGCCTAACTTATTGCCTGCATAAAGAAAACCACCCGATTCGACCTGCCAACCTTCGCTGTTTTGGCCTAGATTGTGTGCCTTAGTGCATCCAAATTTGTGTCGTGTGAGATAAAGCCTAAAGGTATGCAATTCAATCCGAAAAAATATAAATCAACCTAAATGTATGCAATCAAACGTAAAAGCATCTATTTTTGCTACCAAAAAAACTTCGCTGAAATGTTACCGTTTGTGGAACGTTTTCCGTCGCCTTACAATTACAACAACAAAAAGTACACTTGCAAAAAAAAAAAATACTTGCTCTAAAAACTAGTCTAATAAATCGCCCACTTTGGCGCGCTTTTATTCGAGTGCAATTCGCACAAATTCGAAAAACTAAAATCTCACCCGCACCACATTGCGGGGCACTTTACACGTTTCCGGCAGACAATGCCGGACCGAAGCTCGGTGCTTTGCAATGTAATGAATGGGAAGCTGGCAGCGGTGAAGGGGCAACCACAAAACTGTGGTTCGATTTTCGCGTTTCGCGTAGAAGGACGCGGACACCAAGCGTTTGGATGGCTGCGGGAGGAAGTGAGCAAAAAAAAAAACTAATCAATTATGCTGCGATTGCGATTGTTTTTTTTCTCCTTTCGGTTGCTATTTTTCTATTGCAACAACAACGACAACAATATAAAGTGGAACGAGTTTGCGCGACGTAACACGCTCCATTTGCAAACCAAGCACTCGGCGACCCCTCCCGTACCGAGGTCAATCTCGTACGTAGGGCGGGTGGTAGGGTAAAGGCAGGGCGGGAAAAAACAATCAAGGACAGATGGTGCGCTACCGGAGATTGTTGGTACCAGATTGCGTTTTTCTTTGCCTCGGCACAAGTGTGTGTGTGTGTGAGTATGTTTTTGTGTTTCGGATGTTTTGTTGTTGTACCAGTAGCATCGCTAAATTGCTGCACAACGGGAGGTTTTCGGGATCGTGGGATGGAGGTGCTGGCTGGGGTGGTTATGGGAATTCAATGGTGTTCCTCCCGTCCGTCCGGATCAGGTCGCCGGCCCGCTTGAGGTTGCCAAATGGCACCGCACGCTTCGGAAGGGATGTCGTTGTGCACTGCTTTTCCAGGGAGCTGGCAAAGTGTCTTTCCACGCTGGATGGTGTTAAGATGGGCGCGTACACACTGCACACTGCACAGACGGGCGGCCGGATGCAAACCATGTAATGAGCGGCACGTGTCACGAAACGCCATTTGATTAAATATGTTTACAGATTTGATTTTATTATTGTTGCTGTGCTGGCCAAAAAGGCAAAGTAAAACACCAACCGGAAGTAACAAACAGTTTGTTTGCTCACTTGCAAACCGGAAGGGAAATCTATGCTCCAAAAAGAAGTACAATAAAACTCAAAAAACAAACCGTGCTTCATGTTCGTGTTTGCCAATAGACGGTTTGACGGATTGCCTAAGCTTCGGGCGCACTGTTGCTCTCCTGCGCTTGGGCGGCTTGCGATACTCAGGCACGGTGCGTACGATATTAATTAAGGATCTACTTCCGGTTTGATACACTCACCAGCTAAAACCGTCTCCCTCCCATCCACCCACACTTGGGGTGCAAAAAAAAAGGGAAAAGTGAAAACAACTAATTGCTTTCAAAGACCGCCGGGTTTGCCTGTCTACGGTTTGTTGCTTTAGGAAAAAGGGTACGGCGAGGTAAAAGGGCGAGGGCGAGAGAATGAGCGGATCGGAAGCGATGGAGAAGGATGGAAATGAGTGGCAGGAAGGAAAGAAAGGGGATTTATTCATTCGATCAAATTAATACACGACGATGAGCGATGGAAACGTGTACACGGAAAGGCGTGTGTTGCCTACCTTGCAGGCGCACGCGTGTCAAGATTCATTCAATTATGAAGTGCCGCTAGTCATAATATATCAAACAGCCGCCGGGCTGCGTACATACGTTCGCGCGTGTGTGTGTGTGTGTGTGTGTGTGTGTGTGTGTTTGTAGGAGTGTGTGCATTGCCCGTAAAATGTACAAAAGCGGATACACGACGAGGAAGAGGGTTTTGCGCCGTAATGGGCGATACTTGATATAATTACTGCATGTTTATTTGTTGCTGTAATTGATACATTACAGGATTTGGTCCGCACGACAATGCCCGGTTTGACGGTTGAGTGGTGCCCGAGTGGAGTGGTGCACGCGTGTGAGCAACGATGGTTCGAGAGACCTCTCTTGGACACTCGCTCACGCATGGCCGTGTTTTGATCTTGCTAAAACTCGCACTCGATACGGACCCATTCATCCAAATCCTCAAATATTGGAAGAAAAAGAGAGAGGGAGAGAAGAAGAGAAGGGAGAAAAAAAGCCTAATATTAGGGACCCAGCACCACACCGATGGGAAAGTATTCCCAGGCGTCACACTCCACAGCCGTACAATGTGCGCAAATAGGTTTAATAAGGCTGCGGCCTTTTGTTTGATGCGGTTATGGTGGATGATGTGTCCTACCCCTCGGTGATAGTACCGAACGCCGGGCAACCGATATTCCATCCACTCCTGAACCAGAGAATCAGCCCCTTGGGAATATTGGCGTAGTACGCGTTAGCGCTCCTTACCCTGTTACATATGAACCTTTTACGGATGCCGCTGAAACAAAGAATTATCACTCAATTTAGATTATCCACAAGACGAAACAGGGAAGCCAACCGAATGCATACTCGCAACCACACATTATTCAATTGGCACTCGTCCAATATCTGTGCCACAATTATTCCCAACGAACTTCCCTCCGCCGAGTGGCTGGCCAGCAACTGGTGATTGATCGAATCATCAAAGTGGTTTACTGAACAAAACCAGTTCGTTTAACATCTGCCGAAAGTAATTTGATGCGTGATTTGACATACCGTACAGTAGCGGGTCTAACGTCCCTACTCGCGGAGCATTTCTTGGTGAAGTTATGATATCTGTTTAGGTGTACCAGTTTTGCGAGGCGCGAGAGTGTGTGGATAACATTTTTGTATCGCATTGTACTTACTCCGGTCGACAGCAGCAATTCATTACACTGGATACTGCTCCACTCGAATATAGAGCGAATTGATGTTCTGTGACTGAAATCTTGGCATCGTCTATTACAAATACCAAAAGGTAGATCATCTAGAGGGTTCCATTTTTTCGTAGACGTAGTTTAGAAGCTATCAGAGAGGATTCGGAAGCGGAATGTCATTCACTGACCAGATCTTCACCATGCCGATAAACCCGAAGAAGATGGCTGACGAGCAGAAGCTTACCAGGCTTGTTAGAATCACAACGACCAACAGTCAGGACTTCTCTCTTTGGTATCTTCAAATTGGCAGCGGCCTAGGGCGTTCCCAGACTTCCGGAGGAGCACACTTCGAGACCTACCTATTGTAAGACAATCTAGATGCTAGCGTAGAATCAAGACGAATGAAGTCTACTGACTCAAAATCTTGAAGTATCCATCCAACCAACTTCTTTATTTTGAGGATCTTCTATGATGAAGAAGCATAGCATACCAGGGGGTGATGGGCATGCAGCTACGCTATCTCCAACGGCGTGCACTAGGAAAAGGACTTGCCAGTGTTCTCTTCCCCATTAGAGAGGGGCCTTCCGAGACCTGAAGGTGCAACCTTCATAAACTGGCTTCCATAAGATAATCAAGATTTTAAGAGTGGAATGAAGTCTATTGACTTAAAGTCACTAACTAAACATCCGAGTAAAATCTTTATTATGAGAATCTTCTATGAAGCAGAAGCTTGCCCTACGTGAAGGCCAGTGTTCTCTTCAATTTCTTATCAGCTTCAATGGCAGCTTCATGATTGAGTTGCGAATCAAACGCGTCAGGTTCCTCAGGTGAGTTAGTCATGATATGAGAAAGACACCGAAATACCTTATCCTTTACCGGATACGCAAGTAAAAATTGTATTGGTAAGAGAAGAGTCCTGTACATTACAATCTGTTCGCTTCGATTCATCAATCAATAAATAACAGAACAGCTATTTTTGTAATATGATCCATTATTTTAATCCTCTTCTAGTACGATGCTTGTAAATAAAAATAAAAACTACATTTTAACAGCCATCTCGCGACCCTTAATTCATTCATTCTATTTACCAAATGAATTTGGTGTGTTCATTTTTCGAGCTGTCAAATTTTACTGATAGTGATTGGCAGCTAAATCATGAAAAGGTGTGCTAATTATAGCTCGCTAGCATCAACTAATTATTGCTATAACTCTCTTTTTTTCTAATTTCTCACTAAACAACTGACAGAGGACTATGGTGCTTGGTGCTTGGAAATGAAAAACAAAAACACACCAACCTAAATCGATCAATAATGGTTCCACAAATATGCCTTCCACACGTGAACAGCCCAGCGTTGACAGTCAGAATCAGGAGCCATTGCCATTGATGCTTCTACCGGTGTAGTGTTTCGGATTAAAAATAAACTATCATCTTCAATTTCTGCCCTGCCCTGCAAACCTTTCGCCCTTCGTTTCCTGCCGGTAATAAGTACTTGTTATAAAAAAATTTCTTTTTGCTACCTTTCTTTTTTGTTTTCTTGCTATTATCGACACGTTAAGGAATGTGGATTTACGTCTCGTCGGTTTTGATTCTCAAAAGGAAAAAAATATTAAAAAGAAAACATACAAAAAACATCAATCTTCAATTGCATACCTTTTGATGCAGATCAAAGTGCAGTTGCTGCCAGTGCCTCGTGCTTTGCATCCGTGTGTTTTTTTTTCTTCAAATCAGATTGCCGTTGATGTGAAATTTAGTTTCCCCGCTTCACACCAACCTCATTTGTAAAATGAACCAATCCATGTTTTTTTTCCACCTTTCGTTTGCTTCTTTTGCTTTCGAACCTTTTTCCACTTACACTAACACCACCCGGCCCGGGTCCCGGCGTATCCCATCCGGCATGCCTCCGGGCGTTTCAGTCCCAAAAATGTTGGTGCCCCGCTTTGCTGCTGTCCGGTGTTGCGTACGGGGTTTTGTCACCTCAGCTTTGTCACCTTGTGCGAGCGTTAACCACGCGCGCTACCCCGACCGCCGCTTCCCCGGGTGGCTTCAGATTTCAGCATTCCTTTCGATCTTCGAAAATCCAGTGCCAAATCGGAGCATCGCCAAAGGCCGACGCGAAGACACGCCGAAAGCGTACGGCGAGAAGCGTTACAAGGATGCAGAGCGAACGGAAAACAAACCAGATCGGTAACAGTACTCCAAATCCTGACAAATCCGTTTTGTGCATTAGGTGGCAACGCCCTTACCAAAACCCTCCCGGGAAGTTACTGGGGACACAAACAAACAAGACGAATTAGAAAGAAACGAAAGGAAAAAAAACACCGGTGAGATGTTTCTGCTCGCTTTCCTTTTTTTTATTTTCTTCTGCTTCTTGGTAAACGCTCGACAAATTTACTTGACGCTAATTGTTGGCATAATGTGTGTGTGTGTGATTTTTTGCTTCCTTCTTGTTGTAATAGCACCCATTGAGTGGAATTTAAAATTAATTTAAATCTCCCAAAAGTGCCTCGGGACAAAGAAACTCGGCATTAGCGAGCTGTGATTAAGGATGAGAAGGTATAAAAATGGATGCTTACATTCTTAACGAATTACCTTTTTATGATTGGCTCGCATTTACGTCACCATTCGGTGTTTTTGTTTTTTTTTTCTCCGTGTAAAGTAACGTGAATTTAGAGTCAAAATTATATTACAAGAATTACGTGTCTTAAGTGGATTTAATCAAATGAGAATCGGGCGGCCCGGCGGTGTAGGCGTCAGCAGCGCCGGTCTTCAAACGGCAGGACCGGGGTTCAAATCCCATCCGGACCGACCCCCTCGTAGATGAGGTCTCTACTATCCAACTACGTGGTAAATCGGCGGCAATTGTAGTAAGCCATTTTCGATGGCCAGCGTGACCTTAGAAGATCGTCAAGCCAAGAAGAAGAAGAAGAAAAAAACCCCTCCATCCCCGCTCGTCTATAATCCTCCTAAGGCGTCGTTAGTGTTGTCTCGTATAACTCCGTTCTCACCGATTTTTCACGGCAATGCTTGTGTTTTTCCACCATAACTGGGCGGAGGGTGGAGAAACCGGATGTGGAGTGTTCCACAAAAGGATGCGTAGCCCAAAGACGCATCCACCGGTATGCTACACGCTCCAAACGGATCAAAACTGACTGAGTTATCACCGATTTTCCACGGGAATGCTGGATTTTCCGTACGAAAACCAGTGGAAAATATTCTTCCCGGCAGTTGTAACGGTTTTAAAATCGTTCAAAAGTACAATATAGCTTATGCCAACCTTTTGCTAAAGTTAACATATTTTTTAATCATTTTATTTTAACGTCTTCGGCTGCTCACCAAGCAGTTGATGGAGGAGCCGCCAATTTCCACTCTGCTTAGGGCCTCCGAAAGGCTATATCCACCGCTGTCTATTTTTATGCAATATAATGCTCCTTCATTAAGCATTTTTTTATGTTTTTTATAGCTATTTACTTTCTTTTATTATTTTATAATATTTATTTTTTAATTTATACCTGAAATTGTTTAAGTTGAAAATTTTGAAACTCATTTATTAACATTAATTTTATTATTTTGTGATCTGATTTTTAAAAAACTGATTTATAGAAATTATGTTCTACCAAAGTCATTCTTTTCTAATTTGTATTTCTTGGGTGATCTACTTTTTCTTAAATTAAATTCAATTTTCTTTTCATTTTCGTCATGAATTCAAATTCCTGTTTGATTATTATACAATTCACATTATAAAAAAACTTCTTTTCAATATTCTGTTTCCTCAACTCTTGATGTGTTAGGTGCTGTTATCGTCTTCCTACTTGAAACAATTATTCGCACACAAATATTTGTGGACATACTTTTCCTTCCTTTCCGAAGCGTTCTGCTTGCCTTTATGATATGATTACATTACAACTTAAACCACTTAATCGTCATCATATAAACAAACAGACAAACAAACACAAAACCTCATCAAAACATCAAAACCATCACCACACCACAATTACCTTAACCCCGCGAGGGTTGGGAAACTATCCAAACGGAACAACAGCACAGGGCCCGGACCCCTAGGACCATAGACGACGAAAACAACAAAATCCCTCGGACGAAAGTGCCCGAACCATCCGACCATCTGTGAGTAGTTTCCTCGCGCACGCAGACAGGGACTCGCATCTCCCTCCGGTGCCGGTGGATGCATAATGGTACCATCATTATGAAACGTAAAAACATCAAAATTAACTTAACATATTTTGATAAATTTGCGGCAGCTTTTGACTTTCACTTGCGCCGTTTGTAGTGTGTGTGTGTGTGTGTATGCCCGGTTTGTAATTCGTTATTTTTCCGCTTCACACTGTGTGTCCTCGCACAAACATACACATAGAGAGAGAGAGAGAGAGAGAGAGAGAGAGAGAGAGAGAGAGAGAGAGAGAGAGAGAGAGAGAGAGAGTGAGAAATATGTTACAGATTCTAGATGTAAAATAGCCGGTGAAAATGCGGATGTGGACGTGTGATGGGGGGGGGGGGGGGGAGGCAAGGGTGGGTGGGGGGATTGAAACACCCGAGTTCCCGGGGCCAGAGTGTGTGTATTGATTGCGGCGAAAATGAAGTTAAACATAAATTTTCCTCCAATTCCAACCCACCCAATCTTGCCACCCAAGGCTCGCCGGCTCGTCGGTGGCTAGGTACGGGTAATAACAAACTGCTGCTACGAAGTGCCCGTAAGCAGTGTTTTACAGCTTTCGGGTCCCATCAAACGGCAAGTTCGCGCTGATAGCCAACGAGAGCTCGCGCCGCGAGGGAGACAAGAGCGAGGAAGGATGTCCCATTTCATTATCGAGACGACCAATAAAAGTGAACGAAACGACCGAGATTTAATAGACTCGAATCCCACAACGCCCTGGCGTAACCCCTGGCTGGTATCGATCGCCACCGTACCAGAGCGTTTGCCGTGGCAATGGTCGCACCCCGAGCATCCCCTTTACGCAAAGGGCGAGGGTAAAAAGAAAGCAAAGCCATCGAACCCCCGAAACAGCTTCCGAGCTCAATTATAGGGTAATCTGTTAATGCACGCATCATAATCTAGTAATCATTCCAACCGCCCGTGCACCCGTGTGCTGCCGAGCGAGCGGGGAGTAAAATCACGACAGACGGTAGGGTGGAAGCAGGGCAGGGGATGCGCAATTTCCCTCCCTGCCGATTTTCGGCTCAATTTTCAGCGATTTTCACTTTTCGCCTCTCCGATTTTATCTCACCCGAATGGATAGAGTGAGGCGGAGGGGAGGGGAGTAGGGGGTTGGGGAAGGGGATGGTATGTTGGGAGAGAGGCTTGGTGGTCCCCTTTGCAACCCGAGGATGAGATCTGTTTTCTTCATGTGTCATGATTTCTGCCGTTCCTCGGGTTATTCCCAAGTGTCACTTTACCACCCCGAAAAGAGTGCACACCGAAGTGGTCCTCCCGGGACTCGCCGTGACTTGGAACGGAGGTGGCAGGACACCAGCCAACGAGGCGGTAAGTAAAAGCCAACCTTCGAAGGTGAAGGAAACCGGGACATCCTACCCTTCAGCATTGAACCGTTCGCCGAGGGGTGGAAATAAAGCTATTAAGCTATTATAAGGCGTCTGTCAGTTGAGTGGGTTTGGTTGTTTATCTTGTTTATCAGGGAGCCGACACAAGTGTGCGGTGCGGGGGTTGTGGTGCGGATGCGGATCTACGATCACAGAAATCAGGTTTGTTGGCAGAACAATGGGATCGGGGAAAAATCAGAAAATGATTTAACGAGAGAAGGATGACGTTTTGCGCGCGAGGACATCAAACGATTTTTTTTTTCTTGCTTTTCAATGTTCCGGAAGAAGGGCGATAGAAGTAGAATGGAAAATAGGGGGGAAAGCGGGTGGAGGTGGATTTCGAAAAACCGTCCACCATGCTGTCCAATTTTCTTCACCAGTGTGACAGATTGTTAACGAATAAGTCATTTTCCTATTAACATTCTTCTGTCAGATCTTGCCCGCGTTTTCTTCCTTGCTGCTTCAAACCTTCTTTAGTGTTTTGCCTCATTCAACCTGGCATCTGTTTCGTTCTTTCCTTCCGTATACAGATTCTTCTACACCCTACCCTTGCTCACTTGTAACGAAATGTCAACTCTAGTTGGAGCAACTACCACAGCAACAACAACAAAAAAAAAACCCCCCCAGTAAGGACCTCATGTTACACACGTAAACAAACCAACGCAGTGACAGCGTTGACAGCGTACCGCAATAAACAAACCCGGGTGTGAAGCGTGTGAGAGGGCGAGAGAAGCGAAGCGGACGCAATCTTACTACCGGAGGGGAAGGGGGAAGGCAAGGTGTAAATGGTGATGATGATCATGATGAGAGTTACACGCCAAATTGGAATCCGGGAAAATTGAGTTTTCCACCATGCTAGTGATTGTGTTTTGGGATTCAAAACCTATATCGTAAGAGAGCGAGTATGTTTGTGTGTGTGCGATTTTTTTTTTTTTGGTTGCTGATGAAGATTCAAATGTATTAATGCCGCAGCGTCGTGTCCGGGAGTATCGTTTAAAAGCATCCGGATCCAGTTTTGCTATCTCGCACGGTTGAACTTTGGTGCGCTGGAACCTAACTTGTGTGTGTGTGTGCGTTTGGCAAAAGATACGAAGCATCGTAACGAAGGTACCGAACGAGACGCAAACCTGTCGTGCCGGCAAACAGTTCGATATGGCACAAGCGGATACCGCCCGGCCGAGCCGAGTGAGTATTGAGGCTAAAGTTTCAAAATTACCTGTCACCTGCTGGAAATAGATTTGCTCTCCGATTATGCATAAATTGGTAACGGGGCATTCCTTACCAACCTTGGTTCCTTGGTCCGCTCGGTGCACGATGCAGTGTGCACAGCACACAACGATACGCTCAGGATACGTGCCCGAGATGCTTTCGGGTCTGTTGGTGAGCTGGTGAGCCATTTACGGGGAAACGGATCGGAGTTTCGTATCAATAAACTGCTATCCTTCTTGCCACTATCCAAGGGGGGGGGGGGAGGGGTAAGATGGGAGAGGAGGGAGGAGGGGGAGTCTGGGCTTACGAGCAAATGAAGAAGAAGAAAAACAAACCCCAGCAACATCATTGCATACGGTGAGAGCCTTGGGCGGCTGACAAGCGGAACCGGATGACATAAGGGTTAACAGTGGTTGCTTTCACAATTAGAGATGCCTACTGCTCGGGATGTTAGTTTTCCTGCTCCGGATCTAGAGATATGGGTCAGAGAGTGGCAATCATCAGGCTTTTGCATCATCAACTGCATGATCAACAAAAGCAATTATTGTGACGTTTGCCGAGCATACCATTTTGTGCTGTGGGTTTAAAGTAGAGCAACAATTTTATGATGGATGAGTTTGGGACGAGGAACGAATGTTAAATAGAGAGCTTTGATCCACATAATAAGAGTGCAATATTTTTGAGTCAGCTAGAAAGAGTTTTCCTGTAGAATTTTTCTGCCGAGTGTTGGACGCTCCTCCGATAAACCGGTATCACGGTACTTGGATAGCCAAGAAGATCAACTGCGAAGGGTCCGGTCCGGACGGGATTTGAACACCGGTTTTGCGAATTAAAGAACGACACCTCTGTCACTTCACCACCGATCCGCACACTAAGATTAATGCAAGAATCCTAACATAAAGCGACTAAGCGTTAAAATTAAGATTTCACCAAGAATTGTTTTATAACTCCAACTACAACTCGAGTCGTTACACAAGAAGCATTCTTCTTCTTCTGTGACTGTCCAACCTCTAGAAGTAGTGGAACGCTTTCTACAATAAGGATAATCCTTCGTAAATTATTATTTCGCTTGCTATATGCTCCTGATAAGTTATGCAAGTCCTTGGCGAACCATCTCTTACTGCCATCAGCCAGCCTTAAATCTCAATTCCAAAAATGCTCCCTCCCAAACACGCCTTGCTAATACTTACAGCGGTGCTGACAGCAGTTAGCTAGCTATGTTCGATACAAGTTAATTAATCGATCGGGAAACTCGCTTCGCTAGCAGTTCCCTATTTCTCGCTAGACCTCAGGGCACGGTACAAATAGTCCTTGGTCTAATTTGTTTCTACCGTCGAACCGAGAGCACCTCCTTGCCGTCCACGCCGTGGCGTGGACCTCATCAAATTAACACCTTCAATTTTCTAGCCTCATTTGCAGATTCAGCAATGTACTAGCGGCGGGATTCATCACTTCCTGCTGATACTGTCCGTCCAGTGTGTGCGCTGTGAGTCACTAGTGATTATGGCTGTGTGTTCGTCCTTTCGAGCGAATTAATATAATTGCTCCGCTTGCTCTTTCACCGATTTCTATCTGATTCTGATCGTTTCTATGTCGTTACTAACACACACACACGCATACATTCTTCGTGATGGATGCACGCACATCCAGTCCAGAAACCACAAACCAGTCCATTACGGGTGTACGGGTGTATCCGCAGCGAAAACGAGACCTTAAGTTGTTAATTAAATTAACTTCCCTCCCCCTTGCGTTCCAAAAATGCCGACCCCACGTTCCACCCTCCATTCCAAAGCAGTCCAGGGGCCGGGTGCGAAACGTACACACGAAATGACATCAATCGCTCGTAACGGAAGTCGAAGGCGCAACTTAACCTATAAATATGGATATCCTGCACGCGGAGCACCATCCCGCTCGGAATCGCATTTAACCTTCGGTGTTTGCGTTGCCCCCGTGCCCGTTATCGGTGGCCGGAAATCTACGATTATCGTTATTGTTTTCATTACTCTCTACCCTGGTTCCGGTTATTAGCTGCTGCGGCTCCACTCCAGGTGTTCTGCCATCTCGCTCAGAGCCACAACCATCAACCCCTCAACAGGCGACGGTTTTGTGGTGTGTGTTTTTTAATGAGCTGTTCGCGAGGCAACAAAAAACACACACACACACACTCTTCGCAGCCCTCTGCCGATGCACATGCACCCGGGTAAGGGGTCTCTGGGTGGTACACACGTCTAGGCGGCTTATGGCAACGGAATTAACACTCTATCTATCAAGCGAGCCGCGCTGTCGGACGGCAAAGCAGAAAGTTCTAAATGACTTTAGCCGAAAAACCGAGGACAAATGGAATGTTAATTTTTTCGGTTGGACTAGTTGAGGTATCGTTGGGTCCTGATAAGGACCCTGCCACTGGGGCTTCCAGGAAAGGTTAGAGATGCCACCGCTAATAGTCAAATCAGCTTGCTCGGTTCGAAGTAGAAGGATCGAGAGTGCTGCAGACGACATTAGCACGCATCATCAATCCATTTTCGTCGATAAATTGATGGAGTAAAGTTGTGTTAAAAAAAAAGATAGTTGATTGACGAATTCTGGCAGTGGTACGTCATGGCTGTCAACTCTGATGTGAAGCGATGGTGAGACCATCTATCATGTGTCAACGTTAGTTTACAGCAGAAATCTACGAGCTAATAGAGCGCTAAAAATGCTCTATTCCTGATGTATTTATTGAAGTTCCCGCAATTTCAAAAATACTCCAAAATCTGTTCCCCTGATTGCACAGAAAAAAACTGGTGACATTCAGCAAAACAAATTAGGAAATTCTACACCCATCCAGCAAATGTCCAGCAACCGCACATGTTACAATGCAGACGTCCCTCCTTCGCCAGGACGTCCCATCGAAACCCATCCACCTTTCACCGATGCTATCACACTCCCAATCTGCCCATTTGTAGGTGCTCAGCCGCACTCACGTACGTCTGCGTCTAATCCATTCGCCCAAGACTCCCAATCTCTCAAAATGTCGAGCGAACCCTACGGGCCGCACATATGTTGCCGTTTCCGCCCGATCCTTATCGCTCTGTTTTAAATGCTCGCGCTCGTTCGGTCATTTTCACCGTCCGTTTGCGCGAGGGCGCAACGGACACCAGTGATTAGGAGATCGTTTAATTCTTCACTCCGCGGGTGACCCCTTGCCAAACACTCGCGTCCTTTCTTTTGTGGTGGTGCGTCGCTGCGCTAGACCCTTACCGGCCGCACCAAAGGCAGCAGAAATGCAAACAAACAGCCAGACGGAGGGAAAAACACGCGCTAAAACGGTGGCAACACAAATGGTGGCATCCGGTGACCGAACGCATCCGCAACACCGGAAGGTGGACATAACCCAAAAAAAAAACAAAACAACAACAGCAACATTATAGGACGAAGTGGCGTGCTAAAGGGCGCGTAACGAAACGCACCAACTTTTAATTTGATTGATGCGTTTTGATGCTTCCGGACACCCCGGGATGTTTTGGAGTGCTGGCGGCGACCGGGACCAGTGGAAGGTGATAAGTTGCGATTGCCGATGGCACCGATGGGAGCTTCGTCGTTGTCATTAGCAGATGCAAAAGCGGTCACCTCGCCCGCTGAAAAGGTGATAATGGCCTCGAACGACTGGGGAGCCTAATTCATAACCACGACCACGCTGAAACGTTGGATGAGGAATGATAAACAGCCTGACATGAAAAACAAAACAGCGACAACAACAACAAAAACAAAAGCTGAGCAGCGAACCAACCAAAGGTAATTTGTCTCCGCCTGAGGAAAGCCGCCCGAACACCCAACCCACCCTAATTACGAAGTATTCGTGGTTAAGGTGCTGGCTGTTAGGAAGCAGCTTAAGATGAACAGATGTTACGGGGTGGCTTTAAGAATAATTAAAGAAAGACTGGAGAAGAAAAAAAAAACACCAATGGATCATGTTCGGGGATGAAAGAAAAGCAAAGGAGATGTTTTAACAAATAGACAGCAATTGTTGCACATGATTTGACACGGGGAGCTGTCAAAATGGGTCGTTTACTAGTTTTTTTCTTTCTTTTCCTTTCGTCGCTTTTTTGTTTGCTGAACAAATTGATGTCATTAGATGGCTTGATGGGGACGGCGGTAATCAATTTCTCTTTGAAGAAAGTGTTCGAATTGGAAGATGTGTTTAAGGCACACCAAAAACGTTAATTTTTGTAGGTTCTTAGTAGGGGAATCGTGGGGGCGGCCCCGTGGTGAAGGCGACAGCGGCGCCAGTCTTCAAACGGCGGGAGGCGGGGTTCAAATCCCATTCGGACCGTTCCCCTGTAGTGTAGGGTCTTGACTATCCAGCTTTTCGTGGTATCGGCAAGTCTAAGAAGCTATTCGATGACCGTCGGCGTGACCCAGAAGAAGAGGTTCGATAAGCCAAGAAAGAAGTAGACGAAGTATGGAGATCCTTCCGGACACTGACGGGGATTAACCTATGGAGTTGGCGGGCCCGGAGGTGGTGGACCTCGTCGGCTAGAGAACCATTTCAGTCTTAGAATGATTAACCCCCTTTCCTTCCAAACCAGAGAGCAAGTCATGAAATGAGTACGAGCCTCGTCTATAATCCACGTAGGAAGCCTCGTTAGTTGCCTCATATAAGGCCGCGCCGCACGATGAAGATCAAGAGTGGTTCAGTTTGTCCGTATCACGTCCTACCGGGTGAGAAGTGGAGGAATCGGCGCATCGGGAAGATCGGAAAGAGGAAGAAGCAAGCAACTCACCAGACTCCTCAATTTGCTGCTCGAGCTAGACTTAGGACTCTAACAGCTATCTTGTAATTGTGAGATATGCTCGATTAAGTACATGCTCTTACAATCACAGCGTCTAAGTATTAATACCTTCAACTACTGGCTAGAGCAATTACTATCTGTTCGTTTTTCTTTTGTTCTCCGACCCCAACTGTACCACGTGTGAAATGTCTAAAAGCTGCCATACTCAGCCCTGCCCTGTTTAGTGTGATCCGCTTTGACAGCTTCATCTAGCTTCTTGCACTGCCGAACGCTAAAAGCGTCCTCTCCAACCTATAAACACCACACCGGATAGTCGTTTTGATGCCCACCGTTTCGTACTTGATGTCGCCTGGTGAGGTACCACTCGTTTCAAACTCATCTTGCTGCAAAAACAAATTGCAATCTTTCGCTCTTTATCTCTCGCTGGTACGATTTGTGTTTTGCTTGATGACTTCACCGCCATGCTCCTGCTAGCTTCAGTGGTGGTGAGCAGTTCATTATTATTAGTGTTATTATTATTGCGTTGCCATCTTCTCGGGTTGTGGGTGTCCCTCCCTCTCTCTCTCTCCACCTAAGTTTCTTTTGCCACACCGCGCACAGCCTGCGGCCGAACACAGAGGCCGCTCGGACTCTCAAAATGGGAACGGGCAGCGTCGCTTTGATCGTGACTAATAATCAAAAAGGCGTCGTCGTGCTTGATTCCTGCTTACACTGCACACCCCTCCCCCTACCCCACATCTTCTCCCTCATTAGCTGCCAGCGGTCCAGCATTATTATGACATGAAAATTTTGCTACAACCACCTACCATCGCTGGTCTGCTTCTCCTTCTGCCCGGACGGCCATCTTGGTGGTGGATGGGCACCGGGCTTGCTGCTGTCAATCTAATCTGCCGCTGGTCACCCGTACAGAAGTTTCGGATTTGTTTCGCACAAGCACGTTCCAGATTCGCCCACTAGCCCGGGTGAGGGTTGCGCTACCGTTTTGGGGCGAATGTGGAAAATTGTGCGGCAAGCGGCGGCGAGCGCCCTACCTTGCTGCGGAAACCCGCAAGCCGTAACAAGCCGTACCTAAAAAGGTCCGACGGAAAATTAAATGTGTTTCGTTTGAAGTTTCATTACACGAGCGTTGCTGCTGATTCGCCCAACGCCGACCGTTGGCGGTGGTGGCACCATTTTCTTATTATTGTTTTCGATGTTCGGGTTCGTACTCGTGCTACTTTCATCCCGGCCAACCGGCACAAAATAACACACTTTGCCGTCCATTTTGTGTTGGTGCAAAAACTAGTGAGATTCGTTTGTGCCCACTGTTCTTGGTTCGTGTTGACCGAGATGCAAACTTATTAAAAAAAAAAAAGGACATTCAATGTGCGCCATTACCGAGCGCCATCTTGGTGACGTTTTTGGGGACCAAAGCTAATTGCGTGGACGGCTACTGTTACTTTATGTGTTTTTTTGATAGAGAAATACAGCGACACTTAGGTTAGTATCTGGCGAGCCTCAGCAATCCTTCCACAGGTCTAAACGACTGCCTTGCGGAAACTTTTCAGCTTATTACGAGCTAGATGGCAGAGGTTTTCGCACGATTTGTTGAGATGTTTCTAGCACTTAGGACGGGATTTAAACCCGTATTACATACGCACTGCTCTACTCAACCAGAAAGCTGTCAAATATGACCAAACAGTTAACATTTCTTCAGAACGGTGTAGCACTAAAATCAAGTCACTGCATTCTTAATCGTCTAGATGTACTTTTACAGGCACCTACAATGACAGTGGCGGACATTTTCTGACACTTCGGACGAATTGCGTGCCACCCGTAGACGGTTATGTCAGCCGTAAACAATAGTTAGTACTTGTCAACAAGCAATTGCAACGCAAACAAATAACGACAGTGTTTTTCTTTTTTAGGTGACGTTTCCTGCCCGCAGGAAATAAAAATGGACGCACCAAAGAGCGGTCTGCGGGTAAACTTCACTGCAACTAATTGTTATGATTGTGTATATGTGGACATGTAGTTATTTATCCACCATTCAGCAGCATGTATCGCACCGTTTGGCAGCGTCCCGTAGTTACGGCAAGATGCACCACAAAACTTTCCATCCGCACCAAATAAACTGATCCGAGCGATCTGTACGGGGAAGGTTGTTTTATCGCTTGCCTGTAGTGACCCTTTCGCCTAACCGATTGCCGCACCAGCACGCGCTCCGAAAGATGTAAAGATGCGGTAAAAGCATTAAATGTAACAGTTTACTGCAGAGCTGGTTTGAATGGTTTCATCTTGCTTGTACCGCTTCGTTGGTTGTGCCTTCGCATAAAAAAAACCCCTCCCCCCCCCCCCCCCCCCCCCCCCAAAAGCTGCGCACATTAGAGGCCTCTTTTGGAGCGAAAGAACAAAGCAACAACAAGCAACAAAAAAAAGCCCACACTTGTACTACAGAAAACCGACAGTTGCCGGGTGTGGATACTCAAAGGTTAATCCGCCTTTTTTTTAACGATGGTAAAGCAGTACTTCCAGGATTTGATTTTTTTTTTTGAGAGAAAAAAAGCAAGCCTTACCCGATATACCGTGCTCTAGAGATCTGGTTTGCTTGAGTTTGCAGGAAATTAAGTGAAATACTCCTGCAATCTGCGATCCTCGTACCGAGCGCTCCTTAACAAAAAGGAAACACATGTCAGACAAGGTCCGTCCGACGCTCGGACATCGTAGAAGCGTTTTGTTTTGGATCGTAAACGGTGTGTGAAGAAGATGTTGCTGCCATATTGTTGGAACTATTTCTCGTCCAACAACGGCGCATCACAAAGCTATGCTTAAGAGTCCTTCAGCAATTCCTTCAGACTGACTAAAGTAGCACGAGACTGTGGCGAATTACGCGTACAGAAGGGCATCAAATATCTGCGTCCTGTACAACAATGTACAGGCGGCTGGACTACAGTCAATAGACAACGTAAAAATTCGGTGTACCGAATGTTCCTTCCATTTTGTTCTTGAAAGCAGCGTTAACATATCAATCGTACAATAGCATCAATCTCCATAGAATGCCTTCATTTTAAGAATTCTATACGCATGAATTCACTCTCGACAGCTTACATCGCGAAGATCCAGCACTCTCTAGCTGACAAGATCTCTCACTCTGCCTCGCACACACCGGAGGAAGTATTTAGTCTATCCTCCATTAGTGGCGCCATATATATATACTCCACAGCAAACCACTTCCAGCACATCAGGGTAGCGAGTCAATCCATCTTCGTAAAGAAAGCTGACACGCACAGTCGCCATAATTCGTGCGGCTATTAAGGTCAATATTGTGTAGCGCAGCCAACGTTCCAATTTGGCTACATCCTTCCGAGGCGAGTGCGAGAGCGCGAATGTGATAGCGTATTAAGCGCCTCCTTGAATGGTTCTAATGTTAAGCAAAAGCGTACAGGTAGCCTTATCCCGAATTTTCCACTATCCACCACGAAAATGGCAGGGAGCAACGGCAACGCAAATCGTTAAGAAATTGATGATAATTCGTTGGGAATCGAAGTGGGAAGCGAAGCGGGAAGCTTAGCCAACAAAATTGCAACGGTAAAGGCGCGCCCAGAGTGACCGTCCATTCGGAAGCGAAGAAGCAAACACCACAAACAAACAAACTTCATTACGTCCTAATGGCACCTGGAAATGCCTCGATTGGTCCTAAATGTGTGGACCGCGCGGTGCTGTTTGAAGGATAAGGGAAGCAATTTTCTTCTCCGCACCGAACGCAAAACCACGACAGGATCAAGCCAGGATTCAGCGTGTTTATGTGTATGCGTGTGTGTGTGTGTGTGTGTGTACGTGTACGTATGCGAGTGGGTTTGTGTACATTACAGTCAAGGATTCCGGCTGACACGGCTAGGCAGCGGTCGACGTCGATGGGAAGATTAAAGCAATATTTATGTGATTACATTTTGAATATTTATACCCTTGACAGAGATTGCGATTGTACCGAAGAAGGGGAAGTAATAGTGGATGTACAACTGTGCCATTCTTCTGTACCACCCCAGTAACACGCGGGTAATACGCTCAACTTCAGCAATCCTGCACAAGCACACCAATCGTCGAAAGTAAAAAGGACAACCACTCCAAGGGAGGAGGCCGACAAGACAAGGACAAGCCGAGAGAGGTGGGGGGAGGGGGGGGGGGGGAAGTAAATAAAATCCGGATGGAGCGGTACCCTAGCGGTTCCTAGATATTCACATGTCGAAGCACCAGCGCCAAAAGGGCCTTAGGTAGGGCCGACGGGAAGCGAAGAAAGAGATCGAATTATGAAGTGGGGGTTGCGTGCAAGCGAGAAGATTTTAGTCGACCGCTCAAAATGGTGTGCCTGGCGAGGGCAGGCGAATTTTGACGGTGTGACCGAGAAAGCACGACCAGCAAGACGAGAGACAGCCAGCGACCAGCAGCAGTAGCCAAGAAGAGAGTGTGCGCACTTGTGGTCCTCTAGCGCGCCCGAATGGTAGGCAAGCCCGTACGCCATTTGCCAGATTTTCACTCGAGGAGTCGCTCGAGCGGATAAGAGAGTTTGAAGCAGGATGCGTCGGAAGTGAACAGGAGTGAACCGTCAAAAGTGGCTCTTAAAAAGCGATTGTACAGCGTACCGTAGCACGATGTTCACCCGTCCTAGTAGACGAAAACCTGCATGCGCCTGAATGGTAGGCAACCCAGGAACACCATACCACGGCTGACGGCTGCGCGTACCGATCCTCCGGCCACTGCCAACCCCGGCCACCATTTTACCCATTGCTGTCTGCGCTGCATTGGTGGCTAGAAACCGGATACATAGTGACAGAGTACACTACATACCCCTGCAACGGGGGGACTGGCCTGCCACCGTGTACAGAGTGGAAGTCTGCAATCCGGGGGACTAGGGGAAGAAATAAATCGTGGAAATGAACATTCTATTTCCCTTTTTTTCCCCCTACCCGTTTGTTCCCGTGGTACATACACAATATGAGAATGCTTTTACCATGGAGACAGGTCTCATGGATCAGATCTCATGGGTGTTTTGGCGTATTTCGTCACGGGATCGTTCGTTCATTGTTTTGTCTTATGTTTGGTGTGTTTTTATCTGTTATCGTTCCTCCATTTTTGCTTTTATTTCTTTCAGATTTATCTGGACTTCTGTTGGTCAGGGAGAAAGGTAGAATGATTTCAGTTAGTTGCAATACTTAGTCCTTAGTTCAGCGAGTCGTTACCGAATTTTCTTGAATGAAGTCCACTTCAAAACACCAAAAATCGCACCTGTCAAATTACTATCCTCTAGCTGTCAAAAGCAAACAATAGCAATGCGTGACAGCTGGCTGCTTAGTAACCATCTTCAATGTCACTACGCCACATTAAACCACCGACGGTAAGCCCAATCAAACCCAAATCCCAGTTCTCAACTCCAAAAGCCCCAACATCCAATTAAACAACACCGATCGCTTTTAGTTTTTTGGATTGATTTTTCACTGTACGTGTTTACGTTTCATCTTCACATAACTTTCACAAACAATTTGCATATACATATGTGTGTGTGTGTACCTAAGCTTGATACGATTTGTTGTTGTGCCTAATCGACTAGACTTTATCCGCAAATAACTACTACTGACTGGGCGAAAAAAAAATCTGTAGCTTGCTTTCCTAGTAGTAAATGCAGTGATACTCCTGTCGCAGCTTCACACTGCTAGTGTATGCGTTGCGCTATAATTTACAAATCTTTCCGTCCATTTTGGTACGCCGTTTGTGCTCCCGTTCGTATGCGTGTGTCCTTATTTTTTCTACGTTTTGCCCTTTGCTGTGTGAATTACTGTCTTAATCCAATGGAGCACTCAGTACGAAATTACGTGTAAATTACGCGAAATGACTACCCTCCATCTTATTTTCACCCATAACCCGCTGACCGAAGCAACGTCCCAGGTATGCTGTATGCTGAAATGTATCATGTAGCATGAAGCACTTGGCCGGTAATCGATTCGTGCTTAGTATTTTCGGAACCCTCTTTACCTTGTGTTAACTGGCACGCGCGCGCGTTTAGACTCTCTCTTACAAAACTGCAGCGAACAAACCGTCGCAAAATGGGCGCAGCTCACGGTGTTTCGTAGTTTCGGATGACTATTCACCAAGACAGACAGCAGCTAGTGGAAGCTTGCCATGTTTACTGTGGCAGCAAACAGGAGAAGCAAAAGCGAAGATATTAAACATTTACAGCGTAACAAAAGGCATGGGAGGTTCGGGGGGAGGAGGGGTGTAGTAACAGAGAGCAGTAGCAAGGCAAAGTCGTTTCTTGAAGTTAGCAAACATCAAAGCAACACCGGTACCGGAAGCACTTAGTAAATTCTGACAAACTCATCTTTCTGATAACCGCCAAAGCACTTCACCCGCGTACATACCTCCCACAAGATGGAGGCGAAACCCCCCCCCCCCCCCCCCCTCCAAAAAAAAAGCAACACGGAATATACACACAAGAAAACGAAATTGCAGTTAATGTTTTCTTCTTCGTTTAAGGTTTTTTTTATTAGTTATAGCGTTTATACTTTATACTTTGTTAGCGGCGCATCCCGACGGCTGTTTTTTGTTTTTCTTAAAGGATTGAGAGCGTCGGATTGCGCTTCTATGCATTCTATGTACACACTCCAGTAGTTGACGTTTGTTTTTTTTTTGCGCGCGCTGCACTGCCTCGAGCCTAAACTTACTGCGGTAGCGAATAGCGCTGCTTCTTTAGTGCCTGCTCAAACTCATCCTTCCAAACGAAACAAAACGAACGCAACGTGTAAGAGAGCTTATTTAATTTACTACTTTTAGGTCGATATATCATTTACTAGCTTTAGTATTCCAGTGGTTTCGTCCCGAGGCGTAGCATACATCTAGGCGCGTTAAGTAGTCGAAGATTCCGTAACCCCGCTACACGAAACCGAATGGGTGTCCCTCTGTATATTTAATACCCGCGATTATGCATGTAGTTGTTAGTATGTTTGTGTGTGTATGTGTGTGTGAATATCATTTCCCTATCCCCCCCCGTCCCTCTCTCTCTCTCTCTCTCTCTCTCTCTCTCTGTATCATAATGCATATAAAGGAAGTCCGAAGGTGTGGCTAGTGTGGTACGGGTGATCCCCCTGTACCACTTACCCGAGCTGTCCAACGTCGGCTCCCGGTAGCCTCCATTACACTAGCGACGAGAGCGGTGGTCGTGGCGGTGAACCGGCACGGGCCGCCGACGTCGTGTAGTAAAGCTGCTGCGAGTGTGGATGTGGAGGAGGTGGTACAAAGCCACCGGTCGCACCCTCGTGGTAGAGTACCGGGACCCGCACCAAACGTTGCGCGGCGTGCGCCATATTGGCCATGTTGGCTGCCTCCAGCTCGGCCGCTAGCTGCCGTTTCCACTTGTTCCGCCGGTTCTGGAACCAGATCTTTACCTGCGTTTCGGTAAGGCGCAGGGACGCCGCCAGTCCGGCACGTTCCGAGGAGCTGAGATAGCTGTCAGGATGAGGATAAAATGGGTTTTGCGGATCCGCAGTTAGTAGGAGCGTGCGAGTGCGCGGGGGGGAGGAGGGGGGAGGGGTGGCTCATCGAACACTTACCGTTTCAGATCGAAGGTAGACTCGAGCTGGAACACCTGCGCGCGCGAAAACACTGTTCGCGTTTTCTTCTTTCGCTTCGCCTGCATTGCACTGCCGTTGGAGTTTGGTGAGGCCGAATCGGACGGGCGATCACTTTCGTCGTCCTCTTCGATGATTTCCTGCCCGTCGTCGTCCGACTCGCAGTCATCACCGTTGCTAACGCCACCGGAACCGCCCGGTCCACCGCCGGCACCGGATCCGCCCATTCCAACCAGTCCGCCCGTACCACCGCAACCGGTCGCACGGCCGCCAAGAAAGGCGGGATGTGGCGATGGGGACTTTGATTGCTGGGAAGGGGGTGGTGTCAGCGAGGGTGACTGGTTTTCGATCGCATTGGCGGAGTTGTCTGCAATGAGAAATTCGGATACGTGAGAATTGGAAATTAAGGAGAGGAATGGCAGTATGGACTTTATCCCTGAAGAAGGTATTACAAGTATACATATGTCCAGGAGTATGATTTGATAGGAGGTCCTGATTTCATGATGAGTTGGATGGGTGTAGGAAGTGAGTCATTCAACACTGAACAGTTAAGTCCAGCTGTCAGGCAACCGAGCAGAACAAAATTGGCACCGTCTGCAAAGGAACAGCCATCCGGATATGATAGCAGCAGTACATAACTATGACGCTTATGCGCTTTTATCCTAGGATACCGAGGTCATCATCATACCGGTAGAATAAGTGGCAACTCCTGACGACCTGGAATGGAATAACGAAACAACACCCAACAACTTCTTGCTACTGCGTTCCACTCCTCTTCAGACAGGTCCAGACCATGCCAGGTCCAGGTCCCATGCGTCTAAGCAGTCTACTCCTATTTCTCACGACCCCAAACCAGGATCGGCTGGACGGTAAGGGTTTTGCACCACCAACAGTCGTTGCACCAAGGCAAGCGAAAACTTTCCACTACAAATCGGTAACCGTATTTTAGGTTAAACTAGCTTTAACCTAACCAGCCGAGGTACTTTAGTTTCGTCAGCCGTTTGTTGCCTCATGTTTCGCCGCTCGGTGCGGAATGGGTGACCCGGGGGAGGGGGGGGGGACTGTAGTATGTACTTACCTTCCATTACCCTTTAATTTACTCCCGAAAGAGCTAGAGAACGGGCTTCACGTTTCATGCCGGCCCAGTGCAGCGCAAAGACCGTTTTGCACTGTCCGGTGCGGTGTATGTCAGAACACAAACACACACAAACAAAAAAAAGAAGACTCTACCCGCCTGCGTCGTCAGCCGTCGGGCAAGGTCGATGCAGTTGAAAGTACCCTGGGAAGCCATAGGAGTCCGGGCGCACCTTGCCCATGCCCGCAAACTTCGCCGCGAGTGTGTCTTTTTGGAGAGATTTAACACTTTACCACGAGGGAAGCCATACCGAGGCGTGCAGTCACCGACACTGAAACAGTGTACACACTCCGTTTTGTGCTAAGCCTCTTAAAAACTGTTTGCTCAATAGTTTTGCAAATAGTTACTGCTGCTAAACACGGCAACCCGCCACAACCGGCTCCAGCCAGGGCCGTTGATTGTGTGAAACACACCAAAAAGTCCAAAGCAAAGCGGTGCAGGTGATGTGAGCATTCTGATACTTCCGTTCTTGTGTTGTTGTTGTTGTTGTTGTTTTACTTTTCTCTTCCCTCGTTCCCTCGTTTCTAGCGTCCGGTTAGGGAGGCTCAGCTAAATTGATTGTGTAGTGGCGGAGGAGTATGGCTACGGGTAGTGTGACCCTAGAGTGAGGATTTTCGGGAACTCATCGTCAGTGTAAAAGGAAAACTTAAAAACGTTAAAAATGAACGTTAGTCCTACCGGTACTTACCGTTGTTGGGGCTGTGGAACGGCATCCGATGCGACGCCGGTGGCCAGGGCCAGCCGGGTGGGCAAAGAGCTGCATACCGATTAGCAATCGCACTCCACTGTGACATGAATCCCAATCTGCGAACGGTGGGATGGGTAAGAGTGAGGCAAAACATTAGTACGAACGACGCTGCTAGCTGCTTAAACGATTCCATGTGACGGAAGTTTTCCGCGACACGCAGGGGAGGCTGCCCGTATGATCGGAAGGGTGCAGATAGCCAATGATTGAAAGCAATGAATGTCGATTGGAAATTGAAGATTAGTCCCTAAACAGGCACGACAATAGATCTTTTGCAACTTGACTCACCCTAGCGTACCTTCCCTAGCCGCGATGAGGAGGAGAGGGGGAGGGGGGGGATGAGCATAATTGAGGTTAGTTGCGCTCTACGTTAAGCAAGCAAAAACAGGGGTTCTGCTGGATATTTTTAATACACTTCGCTCTTTTCTTTTTTTTTGCATTCTATTCTTTACGAATCTGGCACAAAAGTCGTCTAGTTTGAAGAGGGGTTAGACGGACGCACTGAGTCACAGAGTCCTCTTGCAGCAATTGCCGAGGGTACCATTGGTGGCTTCCAGTGTGCACTCACGCCATCTAGACGTACAGCAATGCCCAGCAAGAGATACATAACCAGCGTAATCTTGAGGTTAGCGTCAGCAAACTACATCTTCCCAGCTGAGCGCAGCCCAGCACATCCAACCCGTGTATACGTACATAAATGTTTGCTTTCCAACGTCCTGGATATCGGATAGGATTGATTCCGGGAAGAATACAACAACCAAGAAGGCAAGGACACGCATGTTGTACATCGTCGACCGTCATCAAAAAAGAAAAGAAAGCAGGGGCTGGCACAGCCAGTTGCCCCGGGGTTCGGGAACTTGTTGACGTGTGATTATCCTTGGCTTATGCTGCCCAACAACCAAGGTACGAACAAAACGTGTTGGATTCCTTCGTGACGTTTTCCTTGTGCCTTATGTTTCCCAGTCTCTCTCCCTCTGTTCCTCTCTCTCTCTCTCTCACTCTGTTCTGCTATGGTTACGCTCCAGGACACACATAGCAAGGGAACATCATGGTTGGCTTACGGCACCCGGAAAACGGGGTTTTCCGTTGCGATGCCAACCGGTGCCGCCTGTGTGCATGCGTGTGTGTGTGTGTGTGTGTGTGTGTGTGTGTGTTAGTGTGTCCAGTTGAATGAAGATAAATGTAGCCCAACTACCGTCATCTCACATCCATCCATTCTCATCAGCGTACGCTTGGCAGGGCCCAGGGATTGGGGATCAGGGGGTTAAGGGCTACGGCTTCGATTATAATAGCCCAGGTTATCGTGTATCGGGACAGTGTGCGCAAATCCGGCTCACGGCTCATGTCGAGCAACGGGTTCCAATAAATTATCCGATGTAATGAGAAGATCCCTTCGCAGCGGGGAAAAGGGGCTTTCGCAGGATCCATTTGAATAAATTTCACACCCGTCGGTAGGGAGCGGGATGCGTTGTGTAACCCTTTTCCATTTGAGTGCTGTTTTAGTTTCTCATTATGTAGCTTGTTCGCCCCGTGGTTTGCTCTCTTTCCAGCGCTCTTTTGCGCCCATTGATGCGCCCATTATTAATTTCCACTCACCCGGGGCCGCCCGTGTCCGTTTGCAGTTTTTGCTGCAAAAGCTCGCAAGCACTTCAATGGACCCAATTGAGGCGAAGCATAATCGTCTATATAAATAGAGTGGTTTTGAAGGCTTAAAAGGATCCGACGGAAGTCGGCATATTTGAGGTAGGCTCTACTATATAAATGAGTGAAGCAACAACAAAAAACACACACACACACAGTTTTAACACGAATAGAAAGAGTTTGATTGCAGTCAAACGAAACCAGTTCGAAAACTTTTGCCCAAACAAAGGCCCTGGTTCGTGTTCGAATCAGCACTCAAACACGCTAAATGACGCCATTTTGTTTTGCTTCTTTTTTGTTGTTGTTGGGTTTCTGGATATCTATTTCTTTTTGGTTGCCAAACTAGAACAAAGTAAAACACATTTGATAACATATCGTCAATAAACGATTTTTTTTTTGGCGTTGCCCCCCCACCAAAAACAATCAAACCCTCAATTCCGCCATTTTTTTGTGCAATCTACACGAGAGTTTGCTAGAATGTAGAAACGAAAAAACGAAATCTCCCGCACAGTGGATCGTTTCAAATCGATCCGATGCGTCCACTTAAACCGGGTACTTATCGGTAAAGTTCCGTGCCTGGAGGACTCGATTTTAATGGCGCTTTTCCCACTAAACAATGGCGTTGTAGCGTGTGTAGGCGGTTCTGTTTTTTTTTTTGCTTACTACTTCGGCTGATGTTTACTATTCCAATCATTCTTCTTTTTTCTACTTCTTCCCTCTAGTACGGGTAGTGTGCTGTATGTGTGTTTGTGTGTGTGAGAGAGAGAGAGGGAGAGTATCCCGTGGGGCGAGGATCAAATTCTGGATTGAAAAATAAAAACTTTCAATTCTTGCTACACCGCTTGAAACGTTCCCATTCGGGGGGTTGGCGTGCGGATGCGCGGTAGTGGAAGAAAGTAGCCACAACACAAAGAGCGTCTCACGGAGTGATGGTGGTAGTGTGCTGTGTGCTGGTAAATTGGAACGACCATTTTATCGATCCCTGTATTGGGGTAGTTCGATTTGTGGACGCTGTGTTCGTTCCTTGTTCGCTGCTACGCTACAGGGATGGAGCTAATCAAGGTGGCAGACAGTCAGGAAACGGCACTTGCAATTTGTTGTGCGGTTTTTGTGGTTTTCTTATGGCGCTGGATTTTTATAGCAACTTGTTTTTTTCTTCTTTTTTTTCGTTGTGTAACCAAGCAGCCATCTTTGCCTGACGTTGCATGAGGATGCTGCTCCACAGTGTCCTACGGCCGCTTAATTGACTATTGAAAAATACTTCTCGTTCGTTATGTAGCGGATGTTTGTCCCGACAATTTCCTCAGACAAACCTAGCACTGTGTGCTTGATGAGAAATTTTTACAATCTTACAATACACAGCTAATAAAGGAGAATGGAGAAAAAAACAAACTCCAAGAGATGGAACGAGTCGATGAAGTCATCGTCTGTCGTCTTTTACGTCCTGAGAAGCATTAACTTTTCGACTGACAAACGACAATGAAGGTAGAAAGGCGTACCCACTCCACTCCGGTTGTTGACTCGTGTAATTTGCTGCTGAAAAATGTGCCCTTTGCTTCCATGCACCGTACCTGCAACATGCCTGCTACCGCGCCGCAGCTGTGCCGTCCATGTTCAGCCTCCGTCGCTCCGGAAATCCCTCTCGATTTTCGATGCTTGAAAGACTATTAACGCTAATCGCATTAACAATTAGCGCTGCATTGATTGTATTTTTCGGTGCAACGTGTCGCACACAAACCAGTGTCATTAATACCGGTGTTATGATGTGTGGTAAATGTGCGTGAAGAGATCAGGCATTACACAAGCTTTGCGTTGCGCGATCGTACCCGCAAGGAAAATGGTGGATATATGCTGTTGAGGAGTTGAGGTTTCGCGGCGCACTGCTTCGCTACCGAGCTGAACCGTAAAACAAATGCCAACAGGCACGCCACCGGATTAACGCCACCAAGACACCGGCAGAATGTGTCGTCGAGGTGTATCCGGTGGGCCAGCGACAATCGCAAAACCAAGAAACGACATTGTTGAAAAGAACGCCCAAGCCATCGCAGGTTATTGATTGTGAAGCCCACCAACTGTGGCGAACGGGACGCGGCACCTCGCCGATGACACTCCGCCCAACGGGTCTTCCGTACGGAAGACGGCGTAAGCTAAAATGAGGTTAGGAAGCGGTTTGTCTGCTTCCCCACCCCGGGTTGGGGCCGATTATTATTCTTTAGGTGGTGCGGTGTACCTAAGACACTAAGCACGAACAACCCGCAGCAACCCGGCAGCAGCGAAAAGGTCACACTGTCAACTTACCATGTGCGCGTACCGAAAGCGCCCGACTGCTAATGTACCGTGGCAGGTGTGCTCCAGGATTACCAGGTGGGTCTCCACCGAAATGGGCCCAAGCAAGGGGGTAAAGGGTACGGAGATGGTGGCGAAGGCGTTGCACAAGCGCTCCCAATCTGGTTTCGGTCTATAATCGAGACGTTTTGCTAATGCCCCGCAGGGTTCAAGTGTGGACGTAAGTCTCCTGTCAAAGTTCAGCTGCTCACTTGAGGTGCTGCACGTCTGCAGCATTAGTAGACCTGAAGACGTTTTGCTTCGCTGCTAGCTGTTAATTGTTTCTTGCTCTTGCTTGCTAGTAACTTTCAACCATTGCTCAGGTCCAGTCCAGGGTCCAGACTTCAAGAATTGCGTATTTCAATGTATATATGAGCATTACAACGCGATACCTCTGATGCTCTGAGTTCTGAGTACAGCTGAGCAAGAGTGCGTTATATTTTGAATAGCTTTTTTATTTTCTCCCTCAATATCCAAATCTCCCAAATCGTGTTTTGCGTCCATTTTGCAAAGACTTCACATTTTGTGTCACGTTTTCCGTTCCATTGTATTGTCTGTCCGTATCTTTGCCGTACGCTGAATAACTCAACCACACGTACCCGGGTCAAAAACATCCGTGCCGAGTGGCCACACACGTCACCATAAATCATGCATCCACTTATTAGGCCCCAGGAGCCGTCAGTTTGTCCGCAGCGTGTACCGCAAAACCAACCGAAAGATTAATAAATTAAAAGGCGTCACCCCGGACGCCGGACTGCTGCCTGCTGCTCCATCGTCGGTGTCCTGGATGTACCGAGTGCGCATGCATGAGACAGCCTCTGCAAACACACACACACACACGCACACGGACTTGCAAACACCCCTTGGTCCAATCGTCCCTAAAACCGCTCACACCACGGCACTCATAAGTAACGATTTAATGATGTTGTCCAGATAGCTCGTAAAAACCGTGCTTGCACCGCAATTGACTATTTCCGCTCGGGGCTGACAGTCTTGCCTACTCACTGTTCCAGACGAGTTGCAAAGGTTTGGTTTTTGGACTATCCCTTAAAAAAAAAAAAAAAAAAAAAGGGAGCGCTTATGAACGTTCGTTCCTGCTCCAGCTTACCCAAATGGCTGGGGTGGTTCCTCGTGAGAAACCGCTAAACCTCAGCACCCCTAGCTAGTAGGAAAGGCACTAGAGTGGCCGGATGGAGTGGAGTGATACGCTTGACATGCACGGAAGCACGCTCCCCTCGTGCGTTGGGAAACGTAGGCGTAAACGTAAATAATGGTGATAATTTATTGAATTAGGCACGGTAAAAGTGCGTGTAAGTGTACCATTAATGGTGTTTAGATGGAAGACGCTGTCATTTAATTGACTTCAAGAGTTGGGGAGAGATGACTTTTCCTGCCCTCTGGTAGCGTTGGGGTAGAGTGTGATACATCTAATTGGCAGCCATTTTGCTGGTACATCTTCCGGGTGGATCTTGTGTGTGTGTGTGTACATTTAGATTATAGATTGTCAACGTGTTTGGTTGTTCCTGATGGAGAAATATCATTCAAAATGGCGATGTTTTTTCTTTGAAGTCTTTCGAAAGAAGATGTTACTTACTGCTGCTTAGTAACTCAGTCTACTACTTAGAAACTCAGTTTAGTAAACATTAATCAATTTCCACAATGGATTCCGAAATGGTAGATGACTATCCAACTGGTGGCTAAAATGGCAGCTATTCATCGTGTCTCTGCTACCAAGCAAGATCTTTATACCTGTCATCACTTGATCCAAGTGACGTCACCAACCTTAGAGACTTGTCACTCAAGAGACCTCGTCGTTCAAAAGACCTCACCGATCTTGAGGACTCGTCTACCACGGGAACGTACAAAGGATCTCTTGAGCCAAAAAACTTTATCGTTGAGAGGTCCTCACGGTCCAAAGAACTTCGTCGTCTAAGCAAGGTTCAAAGTCGCGGAACGCCACTGCCATTTTTTGGCTTCCTTGACGTACTAGTTGAAAAGTCCTGCTTACGACTTGACAAAATGAACGGTGTGCATTCACAAATATCATGCCGTCGGGTTTTACAATTGTCCAAAACACACCGATTCTTGTACAGCGCAGCATCATCAACTCTGTTCACTGACGCTAAAGCACAATAGCAAACGCACTTGCAAAACAGGCGCCAGCACAGAACTCAGGCATTTAAACACACAGGCGGTACAGACTTTTTATTTTTTGCAAAATCCAATAACCCGTCGGCGAACGTTAACCGTGCTTTTTTATCACTTTCCAATCGAATCTAGCGAAAGAAGAAATAAATTATTGGTCGCGACCAGCGTCCAGCACCTGCCCATACAGCCAAGGTGACGAATAATGGCTTCCAATTGGCGCCGCACGTCAGCTAAACCGAACAACGTATACGCCCGTTGGGCATTGTCGGTTTACCAGACATCGGCTACACATAATTGCGAATCGCTGCTTGTAAATCGGTCACCATTTGATTGCACATTATTACGGGCAACTGCGTAAAACAGGAAAGAGCAGCCATTGGTACCGCCACTTCATTGCGAAAACAAACATACAAGCAAGCAAACAAACAAAACAAAAAAATCCCAAACACTGTACTCCCGTTCCGGCAATCAGTTAAAATTCGCCCCGGACGCTCTTAAAACGCTAATTGTCGTCGATTACAAATAAAAAAAAGACACACACAAAACGCCGCAGAGAAGACAACATCCTGCATCTACTCACACATCGATCGAGAGACGAAGAGAGAGTGTGTGAGAGAGAGAGTGTGTACAGACGCACTAAATGAGTGCCCGGAAGCTGGTAGGCAATCACACTAAGCTCCGTCATGTCATTGCAACAGCACAACCGGCAAGGACTCTCTACCACTGTGGACCTCCCTGACAATCTGTCTAACCGGTGAACTGAATCGGTGTACTGCACACACACACACACATGCGCTAGGATGTGTAAAACATTCAGCCTGGGTGTGTGTGCGCCAGGACTTTGCGTACTACGTGCTGAAACGTCACGGTTAGCATCGAGAACGCACCACAAGCTACCTTTGCCCACACAGAGACAGACCGCTTTTGTCGCGCTCATTGTCGATCGATCGGCCCATTGTGCTGGGCCCGGGGTACACACCACTCCCCATTAACCCCTGCTCCGCTTCACTTTGCCAGTTTGTCTGGATAGGGGTTGACAGTTTTGTGCGGTGTGGATGCTGCAGATGCCTCTACCGGAGGACGCACTTGATGATGAGTTTGTCATCGGGACTGACATCGATTAATCGCTCCTGCAGGGGCCGCACAGGACGTTGGGATGGAGCGGGATGCAAATGGAATCACTAATTGTGCCGATGAAAGGACTGCTGTTCAGCTCGTTCTATGTGTGCATGTGTAATGGACGACTTGCAGTAGTACAGACATGGAGCAATCAGAGTGTTTTTTTTTTTGTCGGTGTGCGCATGGATTGACATTGTACTACGACTAATTGCACACTCATCCAACACATTCCCTGCGGCTAGCACGACACAAGCTTGCCTTTGACACTTTGGGAGCCCGACGACAGCATCGGGAGCGTTCCTTGACAGGTGCCCAGGAACGCTACAGCCCGCCATATTGCTGCCTTCACTAGCAAATTGTACTATCGCTCTGTGCCTCTGGACCCGATTGTTGTATGTGTGTGTGTGTGTGTGTGTGTGTATATGCATAGAAAATAATCGATCGATAGTTTGATGCTCGCACAGGCACGACCAGCGAGGTGCCAGCCAGAAATGGTGGTTTTTCGAAACTCATCAAAATGCGACACCTGCATATACCGTACCCCACAAAATTGGATGGATGCAAATCTGCTCAACCACACAACACAGCTCACGTCGGGTCACATCCTTGCGTGACTCCGTGTACGGAGAAAATCAATCACCGCACAGGCCGCCATTCGAGTACGCATTTTGCGCATCGTTTTTTTTTACCACTTTGCTACCGAGCGCTGCTGTGCGTGTTGCCTACGATGCCGGCGCTAAAAACGCGCGGTACGGGTCGGCACATTTGTGTGATTGAATCGTCCCGGGCTGGCAGGTGCATGCATGCCCCAGCCTTCTCGACGCTAAAAATGTCCTATTTTCTTACCACCCCCCCCCCCCCCCCGCCATCCCTCTCCCTCACCTTCTGCTTCTCTTCTTCACTTTTTTATTTCTTCCCACCACCATCTGCTCATTTTCCATTGACGCTAACAGTCGTAAGTGCTCACTTAATTTTGCTGGATTTCAATCATTCTTTTTTAAATTTTTCCTCCACGCCCCCCCTCCTCATCGATGCATTTTCATTTAGCTTCCATTCATCTACACCAACCCCCTCCCCCCTTCCCCGCACTCTCTTTCTCCTCGCTTCTCTCTCTCCCTCTTCAATTGAATGGGATTTACGGGTGGGAGTAACTGTGTGTCTAAGAAGGAAAGAAAGAAGCGATCACTTGCGGGTATTCCTAGAGGGAGATTTTTTTTTCCTGTAAGCGACCGTGTGGCCCAAATGCACACACAACATCTTTGATCGCACGAAGCCCCGTTTGCAGCGGGGTGCGGTTACCAACTGCTGCAGGGGTGTCATAATCTTGCGTGTCTTTTCAATTTCCTTTAAACGAAAATAACATAACCATTAGGCGCACGCAGGCGGCTTCGGCTTTCGGGTGGAGTGGCGCGTGTGTATTCTCTCCTTTTTTCAATTATGTTGATTGATCTTCTTTTAAGATTTGTGCCTCTTCTTGGAGGATGGAGGTGGGTTGGTAGAGTTGTTCTTTGTTGTAGTTGTAGTACCCTTAGTGCTCTTCCCGGGCCTACTCGCCACCACCGTCAAACCATCGCAGGCCCATTGTGTGGTTTGTGTGGATGAAGCTGAAAAGTGAGCACACAGATTTGACTGTGTGTTTCGTCTCGGGGTGGGTGCTAGACGCCAGAACAAAACACGGCAGAAAAAGTACGCCAAACGATACTCATCTTCTTGACATAACAGACACACACACACACACGTACGGCGGCTCTCTTCCGACGAGGTGGGGCATGTAAACGGTGTCCGACCCGGGGAAAAACCCTTCCGCGCGCCGAGCGCGGATGAGTTTCTGCAAATTATGCCGAACGAAACAACAAACCTCTTCCCCCCGCGATTGCTGGGCCCTTTTTCCTCCTGTTTTTGGACCCTATTTTGCGCCAGCAAAAGCCCACAGCACGTGGAGTGAGCGAAGCGGCAAAAACAAAAGGCCTCAGTAGCGAGCTTGCTTCAACCCGGCTGCCTCTCCCCTGCCCTCCAGAATTTTGAACCACCGGCACCCACGGACCGTTGAGCTCCAGCTGTGTGTAAAACCGCTGCGCCACTTTGTTGTTAACTTATCGCTTGTTTCATTCGCCAATTTAGGCGGGCAGTGGTGAGCCCGGTGCAAAAAGGACACGGAGTCGCTTTTGTTTCGATTTGTTTTGCGGTAGTCTCGCCGCGACTGGCGAACCGTTTTGTGAGCTAAAACCGTTCGGAAAAATCAGCATTCGCCGTCTTTACCGTCGCCACCAGCCCGCTTCACGACTCATTTGACCGGTTGAAGAAATTAGACCGGGCGCGCACGCCCGCCCGAGCGGCTGACTTGTGCCGCAATATTGCTCATTTCATGGGTGGTGAGGAGTAGGAGGAGGAGGAGGAGGAGGAGGAGGAGGAGGATGAAGGGGGGGGGGGAGGGGATGGTGAGAGGGGGCTTTTTGCTACCAGTGTTTGTTTTTTTTGTTTTCGCCTTGTAAAATGGCTGTGCTGGTGTGCTTTGTAAGGCCGTTTATTTGTCTTTGGCTTCTGTTGTTTTTTTCTCTCTTCTTGTTGGCCCTATCGCTCGAGGCAAACCGAACATAACAATTAGTGTAAATACAAATTAACCGTTATCATGATTAACGTTCAATTGACATTGTTGCTCACTGGAAGGTTGAAAAAAAAAAGCAACGATGCACCATGCAAGCGCTATGAAAAATGGCCACAAATTATGCCTATTATAGCAAAAGTATCCATTACGGAAAATAAAAAACAAAACAAAAAAAACTTGTAAGCTTAATTGGTCCTATTAGCGCGGCGAATATGTCTGTGTGTGAGCGTATGTGCGTGTGTATGTTTTGTTAATGTTAATAACAAATTATTTCCCTGCCAGCTGGACACTCGATGTATCATTTAAAGTGAGTAATTAAATGTAAAGGGCTACCGGGATGGATCCCAGTATTGCAGTAATTGAGTTGGATTAATTATAAGAGCTTGATTCCGCGTAATGAGGGTCAAATCCTTACTAAATTTTGCAGTGCACAGGTTTATCAAACACTTTAAATGCACGCTTTAAACTATAATCGATCAATTTGCATACCTTGCAGGCTCTTTACGGAAATTGCTCCTGTTGCTATACAAAATTATTGAAATCGATGTGGAACTGTCAAAAAACAATCCAACGAGTGCGATTGTTCCATGTAGTAAGCTTGAGTATTCGATCAGGTTCTGATCAAGCGGTTTTAAAGCTTAAAAATTTCTCAAACATTTATCAGAAGCAGAATCTTTGGGCTTTGAAGTTTCCCTTTGAAGCCTTACCTTTTCTTGCCACTCAGTACTGCAATAAATCTCCATCGGTAGTAATTAAATTAAAACCACTGTCGGCATTAAACGTTTTGTCGCCGCCAAAAGGTGCCGACGGAGCCGTTTCTGCCGGAAGCTATTTGTCGTCTAATTCGCACCCGGCGCGTTAATAAAACGGTTTGCCTCGGGGCATGTAGTGTTGCATATGGCCGGAAGAGGGCTTACACGTACGAGATTAGGAGGTTGTTTATTTGTAGGGTCAAGCAGCTTTGCAAAAAATAAATATCATCGAGTTCGAAAGAGCGATAAGTGTAGCGCTTGCTCGTTGGTTGAAATTTGAAATTGAAAGCACCCGCGGCTATGGCCTAATGCCTGTAACGTATCCGTACACCGGTGGAGATGGGCCGATGGATTAAAAATTCTATTCCATTTCACTTTAACAACCCGGTCCCGAAGCGGACCTTCTGATCGTACCGTGGGGATACACCCTTCATCCCATAATCCACGCTCGATAGCCAAAACTAGCTATTTACTTTGTTAATTAGTTTAAAATAACGCATTCCTACCTTGACTGCATCGAAGGAAAGATCGGAGGATACAAAAAAGAATACCCAGGGGCAAACAAACTCCATCAACGATATAGATAAGAGAATCGCGCTTTGATCCTTTCCTTTGTTAGAGCGAGAGCGCGAGCGAGCGCGCGCTCGCGCCCGAACGTTAGGCTACACGCACAGCTTAGTGGGATATCGAATTGCGGTGGCACACCGTCGCACGTGGCGAAGCACCGAACGGTGTTCGTAATGAAATTTCATGATTAACAAATTGATAATGATCGTACGGTGAGCGCAACGCATAAACACTCGTCCCTCCCCGACCGCCCCTGACGTCCCGGTAATTGGTTTCTAACCTTTGCCTCGCCCCCTTCAAACTACAAAAAAAAAAGAAAAAAGAAAACGGAAAGGAACATTCTAAAAGTGCAACCCCTCGCGGATGAAGATCGAGCGCGGCCGATAACGGTGACGGATCCGGACGGCGCTACATTATAGGAGCATTTAGCTGTCTGGTGGAATTTATTGAATTGCTAAAGTAGCGACGCGTAACCACGTGTTTTAGGGGGTTTATTTCCGTTTCTTTTTGCTTTGTTCGCATATAAAAATAAAAAGGTGAAGGAGGGAGGGGGGGGGGGAATCCAACAAACAACAACAAAACAAAAAACGTTTTGACTCGCTAATAATTCGTCCACCTTTAATTAACAAATCGCCACCGAATGATGTCGATGATATGCGCGCGCGCGTGTGTGACCCAAATGACAGCTTAGTAAGTCATTATTTCGCCCCAAACTACTCGCGATTAGCTGTCAGCTTGAAGGGGAGCCAAACTGTCAAAATGGTAAGCCAAAAAGGTAAACAAACAAACTAACCACATCGGTTGCTTCCCTTTTTTTTCCCCCCCTCCCGCAACGAACCATAACCGGGGTTTTTGTAAGCTTACATCATCCTCTATTTGGTGCGAAAAAGCGGGGGGGGGGTAGAGAGATGTTCGAAAAGGGGTGAGGTGCGGAAGACACAGAAAAGGCATAATATTTGACCTCGCCTAATAACGATACGGCTAATTTTGCGCAAATTAATCTGCAGCTAATTTGTGAAATGGAACAATAATGAGCCTATCGCATGTCGGATAATCGTTCCCGCATCGTACTTGCTCCCCGCACGGTGCGTTACGATTCGAGTGATTCGAGGGTTGTTTAGAGAAAAAGGCACGAAACCGAAAACGGACAAAATTGTATGGGAAAGAACACCAACCGAAAACCCATACGGATGATTCAGTGCGTTTCACTAGTGCTTTAGCTTAATCTAATTGCTTCTGGTGTCTATTTCGCGGCCGATTGTTTGACAGTTGACAGTTGGCGGTACGCAAATTGTATATTCTCAAGATCCATTTCCACTTACATCAGCTATAGTCGCCTATAGTGCGTAGACAAGTGGTAGGACTAAACATATTTATACCCCACAAAAGCCGTCGAATCACAAACGAAGCAGCCAATCGTCGAAAAACAATCCATGTCGTATAATCTTAAAAAATCGCTTCCCATCACCCCCGGCGGCGTTTTGTCCCACAGCTGCAGGGAGCGTCTTCGACAGCTCGCCCGAAACATGACACCGATTCGAGCGCTTTTCACTGGAAGGTGTCTTCCTCCGGGGCCTTTCCCCACGCAGCGTAAAATCTCGAATTAAGAATCCGCTGGAAAAGGTGGCAGGTAAATCCGCTTTACCCGCAAACCTGTCAGCCACTTAAACAAAAAAAAAACAACATTAGCTTGCCTAGGGAGCACCACTCGTCGCGGTTGCCTTTTGCTGGATGGGTCCTACGACTTCGGCGCTTAAAGCGATGTCTTTGCACGGAAGTTACTGATCCTTGCCCGGGTGGCAAGGATGTTGCAGTTTGTTGCCAAACAACGGTTCAACCGTGTACCGTGGCGTGTTCGAGTGGGCTAGATGAATGGCCTAAAACAAAAATGGGTGAGGAAAGATTTGCTTTTTTTGTTCATGCTTCTTTACAGAGTTGCGTTAGACTCAGCGCCCGGTAGGATGGTACAGCGATTCGGTTCTTGCGGGCTGTGTTTACCTTCACGCCTATTTGTTTGTATATTTCCATATTTAAGTAGTTACCACCCGCCAGTAGCAAAATTATCCGCCTTTATGTTTGTGTGTGTGTGTGTCTGCATTACCCTTACTTCTCACCGCTCTTCCAGCAATGTGAGGTTAGAAAGGTAACGGACGTAACAACAAACTGCACCGTACATCTGTCACCCCTCTGCTGCTCGGTTACTCTTCCGGCAAACCAGGTACCATTATAGCGAATTACTCCCAATTAGTCCAACGCATATCTTACGCAACGCTGTTAGCAGCACCAGATACACTGGCAAACATCAACCGTTGGCCTTCATCACCTTTTGATTCGTTCCCTTGCCTTGCGGGACCGAGGATTTTGCCGGCACCGAGGGACTAGTCTGCCGACAAGGGATGATCCGCTCGAAGAGCAAGAAAAATGGGATCTCCTGGCTGAGTCGTACTCGAAACACGCGACGGGTGGTCCTATTTTGGGATGCAGAATCCCAGGATCCGTGCCAGGATATTCGGGAACCGATCGAGCGAGAGCTGTGTAGAAACCGAGAACCACACAAACGGCATGCGTGTTGTGTCCTGCTTCTTTATTTTCCCTTTTTTTTTTTTGACAGCGTTGTAAAAGCAGTAGCTCTAGCAAAACATAATCTTAATTTGTTCATCCATTTTTGGCCCAACCTCGTATAAATGGCGGCACGGTTGATGCCACCAGCTCCTGCCGGGATCAGTCAATTTCCCTTACATACTTCACATGGATTCTGATAGATGGAAAAGACGCACAACCACACACGCACACTATCACTCAGAACAGTGACAATCAGCGGTAGTACAACCGCTCCAACCAAGCACAATCGGAAGGTGGTAGCAGCAGTGAAAACACATTAAATCAGAAGCAATACAAAGGAAGCAGTGCAACTCCAGACCGCTCCAGTGGCAGACATTGTCCGGGTCTGCTGGGACCAAAGCAAAGCACGCGGAAAGCGACTATCGACAGAATGACACCTTCGCTTACCGTCGCGAGAAGTAATTACTCGCGCTATCGTTCGCGCATTACCAACCAGGCCACAACCGCTGCGAGCGGATGAAAAGTCAAGCGGGCAAACGGGTAGATTTAGTGCCTGATGTCAAGCGTCGTTGTCTCGCTGCGGTGCTGTGATTCGAGTGGCAGTCGTTGCGCTTCGGTGTAGCGTCGTTGCGACACGGCAAGTGATTAGATGCCGTGCTCGCACGGTGTACCGCACCGTTCGACATGGGTTCTATGGCTGCATCGGTAATACGATTAAAAAACAAAGTTCCAACCATGGAATGGAGGACGTCGCTGGTGCTACATCTTTGCTGGCTGCTGCTTAAGTGTGTCGTCTTATCATTCACAGATACGGTAGGTACCTTGTCGAATTGGTGCTCATGTTGATTGGGTTCGAATGTCGGCAGGTGCCAAGCATCAGCATTGTATCACCGCTAGGAAGAGCGCACCGGAACACTCTTCAGGACTCTTAGCAGAAATACGTGCCAAGTTAAGCAACACCCCGAAAAGGAACAAGAATCGCTCATCAAGCACTAAGCAGCTATCGAATCGCGAATACTAACCGCTAAGCAATCTAACCTACCTTGACAACATGGCGGCATCCTGCGTGCTCGGCGTACCATTCGACCCAAGACTGACGGTACCGTTCGACACGGAGGCAGCGGCAGCAGCAGCAGCCGCCGCCGCCGACAACGGTAGCGACGGTACGGGCGTTATCACACCGATGCCCTTCTTCGAGACTGGCTCCGTCCGGCTCAGTATGCTCGAGATCGAGAAGCTAGTGTAGCCCGGATTGGTCGACGTTTTGCCAACCGTCGGCTGTACCGCGTGCGGTGACTGCTGCTGTTGCGTTTGCTGATGCGGTAGTTGATTGATATGCGAGTGAGGATGAAGCGGCGGATGCTGATGATGTGCGGGATGTTGCTGTTGGTGATGCTGCTGCTGCTGCTGCTGCTGCTGCGGATGATGGTGGTGATGGTGTTGCGGCTGCTGCTGCTGCTGCTCTGGAGGAGTTTTCGGGGGACTTAACCGTGAGTCGGGACTGTGGTTGAAGTTGTTGCTGGCGCTGTTGGTGCTGTTGATGGTGCTGTTGACCGGGTTGGCCGGTGCAGGGGCCGCAACTACCGGCGGCACATGGTAGGAACCGCAACCGTGCTGTCCGGCTGCCTGGGCAGCGGCTGCTGCCGCCTGATGATGCAGGGCGGCGGCGGCCGCCGCAGCCGCCACCATCGCAGAGTGATGCTGTAGAACAACACCGTGTCCACCGCCTGTTACTGCGTGCGGACTCAGGTGGTTCTGCTGTTGGTGGTGCAGCTGTTGTTGGTGTTGCTGCTGCTGCTGCTGCAGTGATTGCGTTGGTGAGTGCGTTGCTTTTAATTGTTGTGGTGGTTGTTGAGATGGTGTGGAATAGGCCGACTGCGACTGGTGGTGTTGAGTGTCGGGCGATGAGCGCTGCTCATCGTCACTGCCCGTCTGTCCCGGCTGGGGACTGTCGAGCGGCCGCGGACTTGGCTCCGGGCTTGACACTACGTTCACATCAATGTCCACCTCCGGCGAGGACATGTTCGCTTCCAGGTTCATGGCTATTAGCGAACTTAAACCGACTAAACTTGAACACAAATCACACACGCCCGATCTAGTCTATCGATCTTCACAAAAAAAGCACACTTTATACACAACCAAGCAATGCGGACTGCATAACTTTTAGGCGACAAATGAACTGTTTATGCGATTTCAGCCCAGCTGAATAGTGATCTCCCAGCGGAGAAATACTGTTGTTGTTTGCGACGGTTTGCAAGATTTGTTTGTTGCGTGTCGCGTTTTGCTCTACCGCGGTATATGGGAAAACGGCTTCAAAATCGCCCAAATCGCTTCAGTCAGCCACACACGAACGGCGTGTCGAGCGCAATGCGAACCTTTCAGGCGCACGACCCTGCCACAGTATACACTATCCCGAGGTTTTTAGTGCACACGGTAACGCCACATTCGCCTACACACACGCGCGCACACAAACACACACAAAGGCTCACATACACACGCACACACACTTCCACACACGTACTGGTCGACTTCGCACGACAAGTACCTTCGCTTCGGCGCTCCACTCACACTGTATCCCCTTTTCCTTTCTTCTTGTTTTTCTTTTCCTCTTGCTGTTTGGCGTATTCGATTGACTTTCTCTCTCTCTCCCTCTCTTTCTCTCTCACACGCACACTCTCCTGCACGGTCGGATACACGGCACTGTACGTAAATAAATCCGCAACGCGACGGTATGCCGGCGTACGCCTTCTCTGCACTCCAGCAGGCAGACGGACGGGACAGCTTGTTGTTGACTCGACGACGGGTGTTCAAATGATAAAAAAAAACCCCAGCAGAACGGTAAAACAAAATTAACAAACAAACCACACCGTGCCGCGCAAAACTAATGGTGGCCCGCAGGCAGCCCCGAGCTTTGTTTTTCTTTCGCCTTGCAGTGCGCGAATGAACGGCAAGGATTCGCCCAAACCCGACCGTTCCCTGGGTTTGTCGGTTTTAGCTTGAACGGCGCGTGAACGGGACCGTCCGTGCGAGGCTCGTTGTCTCGCTTTGTTTGCTGCGCAGGGTGGTCTCTTTCACCCGCCCGCCCAAAGGTAGGAGCCGTCCCTGCATCGTTATCCTTCGGCTTCCGGTTGGGCGGAGCTACGCCAGCTGCAACTGCTTAGCCAATCACAGTACAGAAGCGCTTTCAAGGGGCATCACACACTTCCATCGCGTGGAGCATCCAGAAGCGTCCAGGCGTCCTGGCCGCAACGCCACGGTCTGTCTCGCTTCAACCACCCGGCCACCGGGCTGGTCTCTTTTCCGCGCGTTTCAGCAAATTTTTTCACCAAACCGGCAAACACTTTACACGCGCCCAAGGATCCGGATCCCGTCCAGCACCAGCCGTTAGGGGTTAGGGCAGAAGGCGCAGCCCGGAAGTGGGCCGCAAAAATCAAAAACAAATTTAAAGTACATCATCTTGTCAATTAATCCGTTACGGCGTCCGGTTCGCCCGTTGATTGAGGCGATTTGCTGCCTGCCTGGAGGGGCAGCAGTTTGATGCGGTGGGGTTTCGGGGCGCCTCGGAAGTTGGAGCTGGCGCGTGTTGATGGATATCCTACGGGCATTCCGGCTATTCGAGCGGGTAAGTAACACCATCTTGCCCTGTAAGTGCAATCAATTGCTGGACACCACCAAACGGCACACATCAAACAAATGTTCACCAAAGAAAATTCACCCAACACACACACACACATGCAGATGCAGAAGCACATATGCGCCGGATTGCGTCCATTTTCGCGGACAACACAAGCACTGGGTGGGGCGTTCCGGCACACAGGGCCACGGAAAACTCGAGCGCGAAAGCGAGAACGCACGAGATACGTTGGCAAATGTACGCGAAACTTCATCCCGCCAGGCCCGAAACGCCAAAAAAAAACGCCTTGCGGAAAAGCAAAAGACATAGTTGATTGTATATACATATAGGCGCACCTTCACGGACCTTACCCCGTGCCAGGACCGAGGGGAATTATGTACAGGAGCAATTTGTAAGCGTTTTATTGTTGCACTCGGACTTCTTTGTGATTTTCCTGCGCACCGGCAAAGTGTTTTTGCAGCGGGTATTCTGAAAGAATCGTCGTAGGTTTTGTTGCTGTAGTTGTATGATTTTTGTAATTTGCCAGCCAAAGGGTGGCCGTCGGAAGCGATTGCCTTGATCTTGTGTAAGTCCGTTTGTCGTAGAGTTTATAAATTAGGTTGCCTAGTTGATTCGCAAAAGCTTGATAAACTGCACATTCCGTTTGCAAGAGAGTATTACATTGCCGTTGTCTACTAACTCCATTTTGTAAGATACGAATGAGATCTTAAAGATTCAAAGCCTTTTTGCAAAAGACTCAAACTCCATTTTAAATACTTGCAGGGAGTCTCTGACATGAAGAGAGTCCTGGTATATCTGCTAAGCTAACTCCTATGTCATGTTTCTTTTGCCTCTTCCTCTTCTGCTTCTTGATATCTGTGTTATTGGTAAGGTCCGCTAGTAGAATACAGCTTCCTGGATCTTTGACAACTAATCCACAAGAACACATCATACCATACAGAGCCCTAAGCCCTGCGTCACGGATAACTTAAGCCGTATGTCCCGTAGATAGATCTGTCAGTTGAATCATTTGTTTACTCCACGCGAGATACCTCGGATTTGTGGAAGAGAAACCAAAACTCTACTGCTGAGATTAAATGATTCCAACTCCTAACCGAATAACCAACAACTCTTCAGCTTTCCAAGCTCCACCGAAGAATCCAAATCACTTCAAACACACAAACTTTCGCTGTCCGCAAGATCAAATAAGAAATTGGAACGTGTGGAGCTATTATCAGTGTAAGCAGTTGGGGCGCACCCTTTCCGTCTAAGCCGTTCCAACTTTGCTATTGATCCAACGTGGACTGGACCGTTTCACTCGGTACAGGAAATACCTCGTCCGTGTGTTGCATTGTGTTTCACGATTAAGCGAAACTCTGCGTCCTTACGAAATTCAATGCGTTTTATGCTCCCCCCCCCCCCCGCCCTCCAGGTTCCATTTCATCCCCCTTTCGCTCTCTCTCTCTCTCGCTCTACAAAATCACAAGCACACTGGTAGCAGTGGTTGGTGAAGGATCAATTCCGAGCACAAAACGTTTTCACAACTTGTACAAAACCCCAAACAAAACGAGTAAGACGAATCCAGCCTCCAACGGTAGAAAGAAAAAAAAAAAGGCACCACTTTGTGTGCCCCACACAATGTCGGAAAAACGCCGATGCAAAGCGTGGCGGGGGCGATGGCACGGCAACTGTTATCGATTGGTGTTTTCATGCCGAAAAACTCGACCAAACTTGCCCACAGACCGGCCCCGGGGACCAGGGGTGGCTGGCTGCCGCAGCTTAACGCACGGCGATCGATTCAAACCGAACCCAAAATCGCCATTAAACGTCCTTCTCCCTGTGGGCGATGGCCGGGATGGAGTCGAGCGGCTAGCGGTGGTAGTTCGGTGGATTTGGTCGAATAAAGATTGGCCATTCGAGCTCCAGTGGTGGGCGAGATGTGGTGGAACCCAGACGAAGAACCCAAGGTTTGGTGCGTCAGTAAGACTGAGTGAGCATGCTGGAATGAAGCGACCAACAAATGGAAGCATTTTCCACCTTGAGGCTTTGCTTTTCTGACATCGAAAGTAGGGAAAAACGGGTGGATATGCTTGAACGAGAAAGATACGATGAGATAGTGAGTGAGAGAGAGAGAGAGAGAAAGCAAGAAATTGGATATGTGAATCCTAAAATTGGTTTGGACAGCCGGAAGGTGGAGGCAATGGCAATACCACTAATGGAGCGAAGATTTTCGGACAGTTGCCTAAATTGTGTACCAATTTGTGTGTGTGTGTGTGTGTTTGTGTGGGATGTCCGGAAATGCGGGAAAGAGTTGTAACACAGCAAGAGCCTCGAGCGGAAGGCTCTACAATCGTGAGTAATTAGCACAATCAGAACTCTTGTATAATCTTGAGTTTGGAGTTCCTCGGTAACGGAAGTTACAAAGCCAAACTAGCTCTCCAGGCTTCTAACTCCACACAAAACAGGGAGCAGAATACGGTACGCTGGCTGGTAGACGGACGAGTTTGCTTGCTGTTAACGTACGATTTACTCTTTTCAGGGGGGAAGAAATTTGACCCGCTACACATCAGGAATCGTTCTTGGAATCAGGAAGTTTGATGGCCGTATGGCGCAACGAAAGCGAAAAGGATGTTTGCTGGTGGGTAGAGTCGTACAGCAGCAACTCCTCCGCAAACACTCTGCCCTCGGTACGTATCAGGGGCCTGAATAGAAACCAAATCTAAAACCATCTCCAATCGTGGATTAGGATTAAATTCGTACTTCCCTCCATTTTGTACGCCCGCATTGTCTGGCCGGCGTAAGATATCCGATTCATACAGCGATACATCTGGTGCTGTTTTGTTTTGCAGACTCCCGGTGCATAATGCAATTGCCGGTCCGAATACCCAAATATTTACCCTTAAGACGTCCGACCGCCGTTCGAAGATGTTGGGTGCCGGCACACCTTCGGAGCGCTATTGTTCGTGTGCCGCACGCATCACACCACAGTAGCGCAGCACAGTGGACGGTGTCAAGACTGTAATACGCGCATCATCCGATTGTCCATTGTTTTGGCTGAACCATCCTTAATAAGCCCAGCTAAGTAGCCCGGACAGCCCCGGCACATATGCATACCATGTCCACGGGCATGTGTGTAAGGGATTTGCGCCATTTATCCTCGGATCGGTTGCTTTGCTGCGGCTTTTTAGCATTGTTTGCTTTGTCAAAACTGACAGTACACACATTTAGCACGCCTCTCGTCTCTCGCTCAGCAAGTTTCCTCGAGCGGGAACCTACCGACAGGCACGGATCAATGACGGATTCCGAACAAATGAACAAAATCAGACTTGGCCACCGATAATCTCGTGTAGGTGATATGTTTATTTTATTTCACGGAACCATATCGCTTACCGAAGCGGTCCTTTGCCGCCATCGCCACACAAAGCCCGGTTTCTTTCAGATGTTTTTGCGCCTCAAGGAGCCTGTGCACGGGTAGATTTGCGAGAGCCAATTTCTTCGCCATTAGCTTCCATTTACCCAAACGAAACGAAAGCGAACTGCTGGGAACTTTCTTCCGCACAAGTACCAACCATAAAAGGCTTCAATAATACATCTCTCTCTCTCTCTCTCTCTCTCTCTCTCTTTCTCTCGGTTTCTTTTTCCTGCTCACATCTCCGTCGGATCACCCAGGGACCCATTGTTTTTTTTTTTTCGCAGGGACGAACGATTCCCGTACCGGGCGGTACTTTCATTCCATTCTTCCCTTCGAAACGAGAGCACACACACATATTACAAGGCGGGATACAAGATTAAATCGCGCGTGTGTTTGTGTATGTGCCTGGTACGTGGATTTGCAACGTTTTTTTCCTTCATATAAAGCCTCCACTTCGCACACTTGATGTGTATCGAGGAGCAAAGTGGCTGGCTAATGTAGACGATGATCCTGTGTACATTTCTTTGCCCTCTAGAGATGTGTCCCCCGGTCCCGGGGCGGGGGTGAAGGAGTGTAAAATAATGGGCAGAAAAATGATGCACAAAGCCCGTTTAGTGTATGAGTGCTTTTGCTGTTTAGAAAGATGTCGCAATTTTAGGTCACGCTAGCGCCCGAATGTATGCAATAGGTGGGAAAATGGGTTTTTTTTTTGGAAAAATTTCGACTAACTTTTATTGTGTATTAAGAGAACATTTGCAAACTCTTCTGTATCGAAAAAAAAAATCAATCACTCATGAATTAAAACACCGATAATCGAAAAACAACCTTCTATTACCTAATTTACCTTGTCCAAACGGTCGCGTTTTCGAAACATTTGTTCACTCCGCAAAGAATCGTCGATTATGCTTACCCAATTTCAACCCAACGCAGGTCAGCGCGTGTAAGATAAAGGCACCGTAATAGACATAGATCAAAGTGACAGCCAGCGAGTGGAACACAGCAAGAGCGAGAAGAGTGAGCGAACAACAACAACAACGAAAAAACTGCAAGCTGTCAAATATTTCATGCGATAAGATTGATGTAACCCTTTTTAGTACACCGTCAACCCTTTTTTTCCGGCTTGCCATGATTGTGGACCAGCTCTAAACCAGTGCTCGAATATGTATCACCGGGAAAAAGGGTGTGTGAGCGATGCATTTTACCCTTCTATTTAGCACCGTTGATCTCTACCCATTTCGGCCACCAAATCGTTCGTAATAGTGGATGTAATTAATGAGCGTGTGTGTGTTTTAATAGACTTGTTTTGATACTTGAGTGGCGATGTTTTACCAATTAATTTAGTCAAATATCATTAAATGGATTGGGACGGTTTGAATATGCATATTATGTGCTTCGAGTTGCATATGTGCAGGCGCATTATTGTAGCACATTGCTTCTCTTTCTAACAAAGACTCTTTTAAAAAGGTGATGCTTAACGAGTAAAAATGATTTAAAAAAGGGTATTATTATGGCATTGTGGTGTTTGAGAAATATGCTCTTAGTCGCAGCATCGTAAAGTACTTTGGCTAGATTTCTGCTCCTTTTTTCCTAAAGATGGCTAGTTTTGTTGATTCTTAAGCTCAGAAATCGGTAAGATTTTTTAAACAATTGTGTATTATCTTCACTAAACTAACAGTAGTTAATCTAGTTCACGAAGAAAAATATATTTTGCAGCTTTTTGAAATCGTTTTAACGTCACAATCCATGTACTACTGCTTGGGCTAAACGACGTACTTGGGCACGCCGATCATCGAATGGCATATTAGACTTTTTGATGCTGTTTGATGGCGCATTATTTTAAAACTTATTTAAAATCTTCTCGAATTGTGGTTTTTATGGGTTTGAGAAATACGATTGAATCGAAAGATAGTTTTAAAATGTATATTATGCTATTGAAATTGCATACTTGTGGGCGCTTCACTCTAAAAACTTATTCTGCTCGCTGTTTTGCTGTGTGTATCGCAATATAAACGTTAAATCTGGTTTTTTAACTAGTTTTCGAAGGATGTAAACTAATTTTACACTCAACCAAAACCGTATTTATGATTTATCTAATTATCTTCTCTTTACAGCAAAAACAGCAAACCAAAATCATACTAAAAAGAAACCTTTTTTATACACAAACACATCCACACAGCCACAGAAAGATGACGATACGGTACACGTACGCACGCAGATAAATGCCAGCGGCATAAAACCTCGCCAATAATCCGCAAAAGAGACGCGGAGTGTGGAAAAGGGAGGGGGGCGCTAATAAAATGGCGCGTTTAAATTAACTTACCGGTGCGGTGGCGCTGGTGAGAGATCGCGTCCATAATGCTTTACCTCGATAATGGTCTGGCACGTTCCGGTGTGTGTGTGTGTGCGCGATACTAAGAAATAGGCACCTTCACACGTAACGAAACCCATCAAACTCCGCTAGCATTTCGCATTTTATGGCATGCAAAAAATAAAAGCCAATGGTGTAACCATTTACAACCCACAACCGTCTTCCCATTTAAAGCGGGGGGGGGGGAAGGGGTGTGGGAGGGAAGAGGAGGTTGAAGGGTAGTTTAGGATGCGATGAAGGAGAAGGTGGGCTTCGCAACAACGGAAGCACGGTGGTATCATTACCATTTATATGAGCTTTCGTGCTTGCTTCTTATGAATTTTAAATTAAATACACGCCACGGGAGCAAAACCCTTTCTCTCTCTCTCGCTCTCTATCTCTCTCTCTCTCTCTCGCTCTCTCTCTCGCTTCTTCTTTTCATCTTATTTTTATTTCCTCCCTCCACGGAAAAGGTCACGAATGTAAACGCTTTTTCCACTGTGAGAAGCAGCGAAGTGAAGAGGGGAGGTGGGGCAGGGTAGGAAAAAGTTTCCGTGGCAAGGGTAAATGTTCAAAATTACAAGATGGAGAAAATATACAACCTGCTGAAGATGTTTGGCTCATTATGATGCTGCTAATAAAAACTACTTAATTTCTTACCTTTTTTTTCTTCGCCAGCTTCTTTAGTCCTATTACGCGCGTACGGGGGAGGGTACGGTGATGGGTTTTGGGGGAGGGGAGGAGCAGGAGGAAGTGGTGGTTTGAGGGTCGTGGTTTATTGGGGAAAGCAGCGAAACCCGGCGTGGGTGCAGCGAATGGTGGCCGGGAATGGAGTCGTAATGCTAATAAACTTTTATCTAATTTGACGACGACAACGGAGATGATTCGTGAGTGGTGAGAAGCGGTTGGTGAGGGGGGAGATAAGGGGGGGAGAGGGAGTGAGGACGTGCCGTGGAAGGGTAAGGAAGGATATATGAGCGTAGCACACATTTATATCCCATTTCTCTCCACCAACAACCCCCACACTCGCACGTTCGCCCACACGCGGAAACATTTACATACACGAAAGTTGAAAATTACACGCTGCGTTGCGTTGTCTCTAACTCTGCTGTTTCGAGGTGTTTTTCCTGGCTTTTTTTGCTTACCTTCTTCCTTCATTCTTCATCTTTGGTGGAAAATTCTGAAAAAGAAAATTTCATTGCATTGGTAGCTTTTTTCAAGGCACCGAAAGGGCAACGTTTTGCTGGTCTTTTGGATTTTGTTTGGTAATTGTATGTGAGTTAAAATGGAAATACTAAAGAAAGTTTATTCCACCAAATTACATTGCAGAATCAGTAAGGAAAACGCGTGGAAAACAAACAAAAATTAGTCGTTTAAGACGAGCAATTCTAAAAGTTTAAGCTAAATTTGTTAAAACAGTGCAACAGAGGGACTTTATTAAAAACTTGTTCACGAAGAAACTAAAACAAATTGTAACAATTTTACTGTCCTTCTTCTTGCTCGTTTGTTATAAAGAATGGGGAGGCTTGATGTCACAGGCGACAGTGACGTCTACCTTCACGTGATAGGACAGGGGTTCAAATCCCATCCGAAATTGTAAAACATCCGTCACCAATATATATTTAAATACGGCCTGGCCGTCCTTTATGAATAAAAAAAATGTTTAAATATATTTTACAAGTTTCGTTTTTTCTTTATTTCTTCTTCTTCTTCTTCTTGACTTAAAGTCCTTCTAGACCTGCTTATACCACGTAGTTGGATAGTCAGTCAGTCAGATTAGATTTGAACCCCGGAACGCACCGCCACGTGAAGACGGGCGCCACAGTCGCCTATCTAACCCGCTCGGCTTTATAATAATAATATAAAACATCATTTTGGGATGAGTAAAATTAGGGAAACAAACCTGTAGTATACGAAAAAATATTGTTAATAACCAATTCTATAAGTAATGCATAATAAAATGAACCATTTAATGGTAAGAACGATGAAGGAAACGAAACAAGAATTATTAAACAAAAATCTGTAACAAAAAATGTAATGTAAAAAGTAAAAGTTTATTATAAAGAGAAAAAGAAACAAACTCTGTGACATCTACGCTAAGAACATATCATGTAAGAAGTATAAAGTTAAGGTGTTGTAAGCATATGTAAACGTAATCAATAATACTTTAAATAACAGAAACAAACACAAACGATTAAACACACTGTACCAGCAGAAAAATAAAAACCAAGTTTCCAAAAGGTCCAACAGAGACTGATTGGGAGAGAGAGAAAAAAACAAAACTTCCTTACCCCTTCCCCCCCCCCCTCTCCCCTCCCCGGATGCTCAAATTACTACACAAATTTGTACGTTGCCGTGCGGAGAAAAGTTTCCCGCGTTGTCGTACGTCGTTGTGCCGCTCATTAGCGCAAACCACGCACACGAACGCACCGGGTCGACCTAACACCCCTCCCCCTCCCTCCTCCCCCCTATACGGGATGAATGTTGCGGATCAATTTCACAAATGAGTGTCCCTTAATTAATCCTGGCCATTGGCAAATCGCTTCTTCGCGTGGCCCGCCAGCAGCCGAAAAAGGAATGGAAAGGGATGCAGAAGGAAAAGGGGGAGAGATCAGCATACACACACACACACACACACACAGAGAGAGACACACATAATAACAACAATCCACTCCACACACGACGGTGTCTGTTGGGATGAGATTTCGGTCTAAACCGTTCAACGATCAGCAGTATCGAACAGGAGGGCGTGCGAGCGCTCGTTTGGCTGACTGGCAACTACTGGCTGCGAGCGAAGCGCATTGCTAGAAGGTAGAATGGCTTGTGGAGCAAGCCTTGCTTGAAGTACACCTCCAAAACTCTCTCTCTAATGAGTCTAATGAGTTTGTCAACTATAATAACGTGTTTTTCTTCTGTGTGGATGGCTAGAAAAAGTTTTGTCCTTAACATCTTTCGCCTTGTAAGCTAGCAAACAGCGAGTCTTGTTGCAAAAGCTGGTTTTGTTGTGCAAAGTGCATAAGTTTTCGAGGGAGACGGAGAGAGATGAGTTAATCATGCAAGAACATTGCATACCTCACGGCGCGAACTTCTAAAAGCAGTGAAGAAATCGCTTAGAAGGTAATCATCTTCTGTTTCTTCTTTTGTTTAGCTCTCCCACTTTGAGACTTGAGTTAATTAGAACAGTAAAAGAAGTTCTAAATAAATACGGGAATGTATAGTACATATAAGTATCCCTGTAAGTAGACACACAGGGATTGATATGCGGTCCTTCGTGTTAGCAAAGTAACACCGTTACCAATTACACCACCAGGCCACACGCTAGAATGCGTGTTTAACTCTCTTTATAAATCGATGTCTTCGAATATTTGTTCAAATGGAACAATTCAACATAGCAGGCAACAATATCGGCAACTTTAGACTCCTGTAATCTGAGACAGTATCTTTCCTGTTCTCTCCATCTCTTGTTCTCGCTTTCTCTCTCTCCCTTTTTTTCCCCCTCTTTCACTCTCCATTTCATCGCTATCCAATTTCTTAATGTCCTTGGGATCGTTGTTTCGATTTACGTCCCTTAATCTACGCGCTCGGCTCGATTGATATCGCTCGACTAAGGTTCAAGAGGGCTCACCAATCTACACCGATCTATGTAAGTCTTTGGAGCGCGAAGCTACCAAATGCGGCCTACCAGCGACCGTACAGAACTGCACCGCGGGGGCAGCAGCCACATGTATCGGACCGGGCGAATTGACTACAATTTCATGGACCACCCCTGGCGGTGTACCGTCCGCCGCTCGGTACATGTACGGCTCTTCAAGGATCGTTCAACAAATTGTACCAAAGGATGAAAAGGAAACCCGTTTCGCATCGCAGCCAGCCACAAAAAAAAACCTTCGCGTGCACGCACACACACACACACCTTCGTTTTCGGGCCCCCTTGTTTGCCGTTTGTGTGCGAGGTAAATGTTTGTATAACTTCTCGTCAGCAGCTCGTAAGTAATTACCGTTCCCGTGCCATTGTTGAACGATTAGCTGCCCTCTTATCGTTTTGGGGTGGAACAAAAGGGAGCAAACCAACAGCAACAGCAACAGCAAAAAAAAAAGGAAGAAGCTAAAACACCCATACTTAAGGATGAGCCTGGGTTGCGTCTGTGGATGTGGTGGAAAAATTGCGAACGTTAAGGAGTAAAAATCGCTCCGGTACGCTCCGGTGGCAAAGAGCTCCGAAAGCCCTGAAAATCCTCATATCCCGCTGGGCGTGCGTGAACCAGCGCGGTGCCGGGATGCGGAAAACAGAAGCCGAACCGTGCGGAAGACAACAAAAGAGGAAAACGCAAAACAAGTCCCTCGTGTACTGCAACAAAACTGCAATTCCTCAAAGCCCCGGGAATGGTGGCAGCCGGTGTTGCGGCCTGCGCGTTTATTATTATCAGTTTTATTTTATGCTGCGCTTCTGTTATTCTGTCTCGGCCGTTTTGCCGTTTCGCGTTTTGTATTCGCACACAATTGAAGGGTGGCGGTAGTGATGGCGGTATGGACAGGTACGTCCGTTGCCATTTTTTCGGCTGTTCGATCATTGTCTGTGAAGGGGCAAGACAAGAAAACACAAGTATAGACAACAATTATGAAAAAAGGGAAGGGAGAAATTAAACTCATAGAAACAGAATCACAGTATCGCGTATATTCTGTGACAGTGGGATGAAAAAACAAACGTCAAACTGACATTTATTAGAGAGTGGATGTAGTGGATGTATCTTGCTTCACTGTGAAATAGTTGTTTTATTAACGCATTGGCGTAGACGAATATCTGAAAAAGAAGACGGAGAGTGATATTTCCTTCAAAGACTTCCCCACTGCAAATTCTCTCCATCGTGTCCTACCGGTTTTGACAACCGTGAGGATATCTGTACCGCCAAACAACTCAGCTAGCACGTCATTCATTCTCCTTCTCCACAAAAACTGCTCCGTGGCGTCCTCTGTCAGCATAGTCCACGACTCGTACAGTGTTGGTGTATTGTTGGTGTCTTATAGATCGCAGGAGATTATGAAGACCGTAGAGTGGGACGGATGTTACGATCGTACACCTTGAGAGATCGTCGCCATAAACTGATAACTGAGCCTCCGTCACGCAAGTACTTTCGTAGAGTAAAGATTTGGTCGGTTGTCCGACTTTGACTCCAACAAATCCTGCTTGCTAGCTTCTGACGAAATCTGTAGCAAGGGACGACCTTCTAAGTTCACGCCGGCCATCGAAAGGCTTACTAGACTTGCTCTGATACCACGTAGTTTGATGCTCAGTCATTACACTATGAAGGAACGGGTGAGATTTGAAAACCCCGGTACTTAGGATAGCGACAATCAGGCTAGTAGTATTAGGTAGGCGTGGCCAAACACTACTAACTACTACTAACTGGTGCAACATTAGCGGGCTCTGCTCAACAGAAGCGCGTGACACAGGGTATAAATGCTAGGACTGTCATCCCGATCGTCTGAAGTTCAATTCTCAGTAGGTGAAACCAAGCAAAACTTATTCTTTCATACGAAAAGGATTTTTCTAAAATAATAAATTTTCTTTAAACAGGGCATGAGAGTGCATACTCCACTTTAAATTTGTTTGCAATTGCTTTAAGCATTTCAAACACCATTCACGCAAAACCCCTTCCCAACTACGACCAAAAAACAAAAAGGCTACAAATCTCCGTTTACAATAATCCCACGCATAATCAAGCCGGACCCGTGTGTTGTGCAGCAGCTTTCCACGATCCACGATCAGCTGTCGCATAGCCCCGGAGGCGCTTGATTCTTTGGCTGGCGCCAGACTGATCCGGGGGCTGGGAACACACAATCCCGAGCTGCCGAAGGTGGTCAAGTGTCGGTCGAAAATCTAATTATCCGGTTGAAGAATATTACCTGCCGTTTAGGTACCCCGTTCTCGCACCTTGCCCGTGCAATTTGCAGACCAACGAAGCAGGGGCGGAAAAAGGAGTGAAAAATCACCATGCACCTCTCTCACCGGGGATGGCCAATTGCCGTCCCCGGGTAATCCTATTATGCACCTTTCGCAGGACTGGCCGACCAGATTGCTGCAGATGCTGTTGCAGCTCCAAAACTGCTCCTCCCTGTCCTAATCTTGCGCCGTTAATTGGAATTGGAAGCGGACCGAACGCTCCGATCGAGATATGCCGGATTAGCGTATCGCGATCTAAGCTGAACGGCCGGTTCCAAGTGGCTGTGTAATTGCGTACACGCTGTAATCCGTTTGGGTGAAGGTAATGGATCGTTTGAACGTGTACCGGCGAAGAAGTTGAAGGTGGTAAAGGCACTCTTGGAAGTGCGCACTATAAATCCTTGTCAATGATCTAAATCGTGGCACAGTCTCGAAAAGATGTGTGCCAATGCTCCCGGACTCCCTGATGATTCTAGCTATTCTCTCTAGCCTTACAGGCGACTTAGTTTTGCTATTTGGATATGATTTCCTCCGACGCCCTAGAACAACATTTAAGTCCAATCAAAATTATTCAACTTGTTCCGGAAGAAGTATTAACCTTAAGTCACTTTCTGGGCAGATGAGGGCAGATAAATTGAAGGACTCCTTAACAAAGCCTCTTCACAACGTTATTTCAATTTTGAATGCTTTGGAGTCTTTTCCAATGTCTAGTTTTTCGATAAGCTATCAGAAAATTATTCTGCCCCTGTTAGTCCTTGCTTCCCAGCCTCTTACGACTAACGATGCCTGCCTAGCGATGGCTGCTGCGCACAATTTTTGGGGAGCACAGTTTTTACCAACCACTCGGCATCCCAAAACGCATCAAACCCTGACACAGGCGTAATCCCCATTACGCGACCGAAATGAAAATGTTTCTTCTAATTGATCCCGAACCTGTCCGCCAGCGACCATTACGACTTCAAAGCTTCATCTCAGCGCGAACGCCCGCTTCCCCATTCCCGATGACATCGTTCGGCCATCATCTACGTGCACGTTCGCTCACCATCCATCAGACCGTCACTGTGTAATTGAAACGAATGGGCAACGGACTATATCGTTTTTTTTTGCACTCTTCCTCCCGCTTGTTTTGCCACCTTACCTGGTCGCTTTTGATGCATGGTTCGTCCAAAAAAAATTTTTGTTCTCACATAATCCATTATTCATACAAGCCTTCTTGCGAAAGCCGGTAGATTGCGACCGGTCCCGCAGCCTACACCGGCACTGCTACGTATCGGAATCCGTGTTCACGAACGCCGAAACAAAAAAATGCCAGGATTTTTGGAGAATTTCTGGTCCATTTTTTTTTTCTGTTGGTTTCGTGTTTTTGCGCTGTTGTTTACTGTCATTCTGCTTAGTGTTGATGCATCCGAATGGGTACAGTAGTTCGTCAACGCTAACAAGATTTCTATCATCATCAGGCGGCCAGTTCATCAGCATGCCTAACTCCTACCTCAAGCTTTGATTCTCAGCCGATTGCTAACCCTTGAGCGCACAGAAGCAGGATGTGACAATGGAGCCGGTCTTAACGCGGCAAGCTTTGTTGCTTCCATCGAAGCGAGTAGGTCGTCAACCCATGAAGAAGAAGAAGAATTGAAAAGTCTTTATCATTATGAAAGCTCATCGCAAATTCTTCTGAGCATTATTCTCTCGATTGCGGCAGAATTCGTCAGCTTTGTACAGAGTCTTTGCCGCCGAGCCAGCATGAGCAATAGGTGTTTTTTTTTTGTTTTGTTTTGGGTGGACTAGAAGGTGGACTGGTAAACTCAAGCTCAAGGCACCTAGCTCACAAAGAACTAAACATCTAATTTTATCCCGGTCACGGCACCAGCCAATCTATTTCCCAGCCCTGCACACTGAAGGGTTCAAAGTAAAAACCTAATGCAATGCATTTTTTTTTTGGCACCAGCCTTCATGTTTTTTTTTGCCTTCACATTTGCCTTCTTTTCCCTTGCTTGGATCCTCCCCCCTCCCACTCCCACTTCCTCACAGTGCAATTTTTTGCTCTCGCACGCATCATCCCGGGCCGGGTCACGGAGCAGCAGCAAAAACGTTTCCGAGCGCGAGATGCTAGGCGTTCCATTACGGCATGAGTGATGGGCCGTACCGTTCGCGCGTATCGTCCATCAGGCTGTTGCAACAAACCATCCTAGTGAAACACTCACATACATCTAATGCCTCCTAACCGAGGCTCACGACGCACCGAATCAAGCAAACAGAAGCATAACAAAAAATGGTGGAAAGGACTCCATGATTTATCCTTTATTTTGCGGATGTGTAGAAGCATGCAGTGACAGTGTAGGTAGGAGGGGGAGGGGGGGGGTTTGCGGAGTTTACACTTTCTTGCTGCCCCCGGAAAACCTCCCCCCCCCCCCCACTTTTTCTCTTTGCACCTTTCTTTCTCTTCCCCAAAAGTAACAAAGCAGCAACATAAACGGGAATGTGAAAAATGTTTAATTTTATAAATGGTGCGCGTTGTTTCTCGCTTTATTCTCATTTTGCCACAAAAACCCCAAAAACCACACACCATCGGGTTGGATAAATATACCATTTTAAGCAGCGAAAACAAAAACGACCCTTCCAATCGAACGTGACAGTGTTTGAGAAGGATTTAGACTTTTCATAGCTCGACACACAAAACAAAAACTCAAATACATTCTCACGTGTATTGCTTTCACGTATGTATTTTCTACCGAAATTGGTTTGTGTTTTTGTTTAGCTAATGCAATGTTTTTTTGTATGAAAATGTCAACGGAAATGTATTGAAATGTTACACCTTTGCATTCTTGTTTTTAAATCAGGTTTTCTCTGTGCTGTACCAATTAAAAATGGTTGCCAAAATGAAGCGCACAGGATAGAGGTGATATACTTAGCTATTTTTTTATACAGCAAAGTCGGGCTCCATACGTTGAATGCGCCCAGTTTCGGAATGGAACCATAATTACGGCCTGCACTGGCCGTATGAGTTGGTAATTTGACAAATTTGAAGAACTTCCCCCCCCCCCCCCCCCACCGGTGTACGCGTTTGTGTTCCACCTAATCCATCTTGCCTGCGGGCTGGTGTGATGGTGTGAACGGCTGATGCTGCTGCTTCTTTCTTCCAGCGATGCGTAACGCCAGATTTGCCGATTGGAAAATTGACAGCCAGATTCAAAAATTGGTAAAGTTAGTCGGAAGCACAGAAGCGAAAAAAGTAAAACAACTCACACGCATCGGGTGATGATTTCCGACTAACCCTTAACATTGCCGGTAGCCCGGATTCCGGATCCATTTCTTCGCCCGTGTTCGGTTACGCGGTGTTAATTAAACTCACTTTCCCGCCTGTATTTTCGTCGCAACGCGATGTGCCATCCTGTAAAGCCTTCGAGCGTTATCAAACACACACATGCACGCGAGTTTGTTAATTAATGCAGCACCTGAAATGAACCAGCTGGATTGGTTGGATGGATGGATGTGTTCTTAGCTCGGCGGGAGGAAAATGAGGATTTTTTTCTCTCATTCTCTAGTTGTTTTGTTGATTCCTGCTAGGACAAAAAATCCATCATTATTCCATGTGTTCGAAGAATGTGCCTGTTACCAATGGATTAAGGTAGAATTCTTGATAAAAAAATGTGAGCTTGTTGTCAGTTGCGTTAGCGACCGAATGACAAAGAGCTTTTTAGGTTTTCAGGTGAAATACATAATGTAAATAAAGATTTTTTTCCCTCCAACAAATAAGCAAATTTTCAATCAATGTGATTTGGTTTTGGTTTACTCATTGCAGTTTAGGTAAGGTGCAAAATAGGAAACAATTTAATAAACCACACATTAAACCACTTCCCCATATCAGAGCCCTTTACACTGTAACAAGTACTGGGCGTCTCCATCGCTCAGCGTTTTTTAATTTTTCTTATTTAATGTTGTTATTTTTTTTAGGATCCATCTTTCCCAATAGAAGCTGTAAATCATCGAATATACAAGCAAGTTTACTACCACAACAATAAAACAATTAAAAATCTATTCAAAGTTAAATAGCAATATCCCTATTGCAGAATATGTGTTCATTTTCTAACTCATAAGAATAATTGATTACATTAACAGAAAATATTTTTAATACAAGTTTTTTTCTTGTTGGATCAAGAATTTTGAAATCCTAAACAAACTTAACCTTTAAAAGTAATTTCGCACAAAAATGATATTTGAAAAATCTGGCACAAAAATTTAAATACTCGTAAGCTATGCAATCCGCACCACACCTGTGCAACTCGGCTGCTCCCAACGCAAAGCTTACCATCTTGACACATAGCTGGCGCTACTGTCTTTCGACTATTATCACCACTAGATGCCGCTGTACAACAATATTTTTACAATTTTAATCGGACAGTTATTTGGTTTTGGTTTTTTTTACTTCATGTTTTTATTTATATAAATACTATTTTTTGTCTTAACCGCTCTTGCTTTTTGCTGCTTGCCTCATCCTTAATTGTGTCAAACGAGTTTTCTCTTCCTTTTTCCCCTCCTTATCTTGCTATATGCCTTCTTTTTCATTATGTTATTCTCTTTCTCTCCGTACGCCTCACTTACCTTACCCACAAACACATCACACCCCCCAACACACTGCTCCCTCACCATAGATAATGGGTGTAGTGCGCTTTAACTTTTCTATTCTTCGCGATTTGTTTTTTTTTATACACTTCCACCCTCTTCCTTCCTTTTCCAGTCACTCTCCTACGCCTACGAGTTCTTGTTTTTCGCAGCGCGCAGCACTTAACCAAGTGTTGCGCGGATTCTATGTTGCTTTTCATTAGCTTGTTTATACATATATTTACAGATAAACGTAAACCCCACTTTCCTCTCTCTATCTCTCTCTTTACTTCGCCATCAACCCACCTCGCGCAACACGATCGATCGTTTTTCTCTTCTGCAAAAGGTTTGTTCCGTCTTTGTTTAAATCACTTCTTCTTTGTCGACGTTGTGTTTTGTTTTGCTTTTGTTTTCTAGTTTTATAGTAGTGTTGTTTGTGCTGGTGTTACAACAAACACCAGCACACGGATTTTGCTTTTTTCCTCTCCAGTTTGGAGCGTTTTTAAAGCACACAAAGGGAATGTAAAATCTTCGGAAAAAAACAGAATGAAATTTTTAATTCGAAAGTTAAAATAACAGCACATTTCATCAAAATTCAGTTGAAAAAATTAGTTTGCTACATTTAATACCCTTAAGCAAGAAATCACAAATATAATTCAAAAATTAAATTGTACATAAAACTCCTAAAATGCTTGAATCAAACAGTTATTAATAACGACATTCAGTACCGAATTTTACATTCCCATTATGTAGGGTTTAGTGAACCTTGTCCCCTTGTTTTAGCTATCCCCGGAATCCTATTGTGCTCTATATGGTGTATACGGTTGTAGTAACGCATCCCATTTCTGTCTGTTAACTGGCCAGTTTTCCTTTTGAGTGTGATGATGCTCCACACACGAGACCTTACCCTCTGCTCTTGTACGAATGTTCGATGTTTCCCCCCTTCAAAAATTGCTTTTCCATGTTTTCTTTACCGCCCCCCGTGTTTCGATTGCTCTATATCGCTTACTCTAGGCGTTGCTAAAATGTATTCTCATCTCAATGCGCTTTTCCAGCCCTTTCCTACCTTTTACACACTTAGAATTGCGCATCTTCTTCTTATAATTTTGCTTTGCTTAACAATGTTCTTTTCCTTTTTTTCGCTTTTTTGTTTGTTTGCTATTTCACTTTAAAACGATGATTGTTTGTGTTTTCGTTATTATATTTCAATATTCGTTTTCCACATTTTCTTTTTTTCAATCTTTTCCTCCCACTTTTTTTTCTTAATATCCGTTAACTACATTGCAAACGCGGGTGTACGATACAATTTATGTTGTACTTATTTAATGTTTGCATGCAATCATCAAATTCTCTAAACGTTGTTGAGAACGAAGCCATACAAATTACACATTAATGGAAGAGGTTTCTTTGCATTTTGCTTGCTCTCGCTTTCTTTATCTCTCTCTCTCTCTCTCTCTCTCTCTCTATTTATCTGACTTCATTTTAAATTGGAATGCACCCTCCATTAAATAGCAATATACAGAGACGAGAGCGAGCGACATATGGCCCCGAGCAAAGATGAGTGTTTTAGAGTGAGAAGAAAGAACATAGAAACAAATTTTAGTTTTTCTTCTTTTACTACTCGGAGGGAGAAGACTTTCCTTTATCTTGTTTGTGTATGTGTGTGTGTGTGTTTTTATTTGTTCAATTTTTTCCCGCTGCTATTAATGGTCGATGAAATATTTTTTTGTCGTTTTTACTTTAGTTACACATCAACTGCAAATATGTACGTACGGTTGTGTTCCTCAATGCATTTAATTGCCTAATTAATTTAATATAGATTTACTCTCTTTACTCCTTCCTCTTTGTGTGTTTCGCTCTCCAATGTACGCTTGTTTTTATAAGTTATTTATCTCCTTTCCCTTGTTCTTTACTCTTTCATCCCGTCACACTATCTCGGAATTCGATGATTCAGCGAATTTATCATTACAAAATTGCGCGCTTCCAGATGCAACATCATTGAATGGATGTTTTGCTTTTGCTAATGTTTTTGTTTTTGTTCTTACATACATTTTCATACATTATTTTTCTTCGCTTTTTGGTTTTGAATTTTCCAAAGAAACAAAACATCATTTGCACGTGCATTTTGTGTACGTTCTTCAATGTTGAATTGTGTGTGTGTGTGTTTTTTGTTTTTTGTTTTGGCTAGCTTATCATTTGTTTTATACGATCAACTTTATTTTCTATATTTTTAAAAACGTCCCCAGCGTCCCTTGCAAATGTGCCTTTGTTTTTCTTCTGTTAAGATCACACATATTTACCATCCCCGTTTCCCAATTCATACACACCGCTGCGGGTGTTGCAAAAATGTTCAAATTGAGAGTAATAAGCTCATGGCTGGCTGGCTGGCAGGCTGTTGGAAAGGTACACTACTAAACCGGAACCTTAGCATATTTTTTATCGCAAAACGGAACAAAATTACCCAAAAAACGCATGGCGAGGAATTGGAATATACTCTTATAAAATCTTCCTTTTTTCGCTTCTGCCCTAACACTTGCTTTTATTTAAAAAAAACGCCTAACCCTTTGCTGCAGTAATTGATCGCACAGTAAGATACGCTAGAACTAGCTAGAGTGGAGAGAGAGAGAGAGATAAAGTATAGAGTGCTAAAAAACCAAAATGAATGCTTCGTTCTTAAATTGTGTGTGTGTTGTCTTTATTTTTGTTTTGTCCTCCTCGTTTGCTTTCTTTCCATTTAAATCTCAAAACCGTAAGCCCACACTACATTTCGGTATTGCTATAAATTACAGTCTTATGATATATTGGCGTATTTTTGTTTCATTTGCGTCCGCAGATTCGCTCCCACCCCCCTGTTCTGCCGCCCGGCAACGGTCTCTCCCTAATTGGTGATCGGTATGACGGAAGAGTGCTTGGGGTCTGGTCGTCTATTTGCGCTTATTTAGGCTAACCTCGATTTCATTGTTTTCTGTTCTTTCCTGCCCCCCACGCGAGAGACATATGCTCACATTACAAACCTTTTACAAAACGGTTCCACGGTTTCTTTCTCCCAACGCCTAACCTAAGCTAGAGACACACATGTTCACTGCCGCGTTAGTATGATGAACTAAAATTCGAAAACCAATTCAAAACTGCCACACGCACGCAAATTGAACCAAAAAACAACTAAAAGCGTGGGATGATTGGGCTGGAGAAAATTGGAAAAAGAACAAAATAGAGAGTAATTTTTCCTATCAGTTCTTGTTGGCAGCAAGTGCTCGAATGTAGGCTTAACTTTTTCCTTAAAATCTTTACACGCAAGACTCGTTGTTCCGTTCCCTTACTTGCATTTTTAACCGTTCACTCGAACCCGGTTAAGCCAGTTCCGATGGACAGATGGAGAAGGAGATTTAATTTTTCAAAAACAATCTAATAAAAGAAAAATGACCCAATAAGTTGCATCGAATCGCTTCGCTGTTCCTCTTTCACGCCCCTATCAGCTGTTAATTTCTTACTTACGATATGAAAACTTCACTATGGACGAAAACATTATTGTTCTTTAAATTGCATCCACTCTTGTTTGTTGCTCCTGTTCTGTTTTGTTCTACACGATTGCTGTGTTATGCATGCGCTATGATTGGCTTTTTTGTTATTTTTGTTTCACTAGATTCTTTTCATTCTTTTGTGTTGTTACCTTTTCTGCATGGCCATCTGTGTGTGGGTGTGTTTTTGTACGATTTTCTTATTTTCCTTGTGTTTTACGTTTTTCTTTTCCATTTCCTATTTTCGCACAGATTTGTTTGTTTGTTCACTGGTTGCATAAACGCTAAATCAAATACAGTTTGCAGTCCCTTTCCTTATAATCATTATTTACAGGCTATAGTTGTATGTCTGTATGTCTTTTTCGTGTTTGTGTTTTTGTTTTTGTTTTTTTGTCGTGCAAACGTTTTGCTTCCCATTGTATTAATTTTATTACTTCTTTCCTTTTTTCTCCATTGTTACTCTTCGCCTGCTCCCACCATCGAGAGAACCCTCCCTCGGTATATAATCCAAATCTGACAATATTGTTTGTTCCTTTTTCTTTTTCTTCATTTTAGTTCCTTTATGTGTTAATATTCAATCTTATCTGATGTCATTAACGAAACCACTATTATGATTGTTATTTTACACTATTGCAGTTCGTTTATTTTGTTTGTTATATCTAGAATTTTGAGTGTGAATTTTACCTACTCCTTCTTCTCGTGGGTGTTTTTGCCATTCGGATATCCCGACGTTCCGGATATACTCCAATAATCGTATTAAGAAGAACTAAATCATCGCATTGTAAGCATCCACCAATTCGCCGCTAGTCAAGTGTAACAAACAATTTGAGCATTTCCCAAGCTTGGAAGGCGAGCAATTTTTAAAACACATACTATAACATTTAATAAGAACCCATTCAATCCAAAGATATGTGTGGCGCGTGTGTATGTATGAGTGTCTATGGAATATCACTGGAAGGATAGAAAGTACCTAAGACGAACAATATACAAAAATCTATTCGGTCCTCGAAGAAATCCTGTCCATTCTTGCCCTACAGAGTACAGAGGAAATAATCAAAACAAAACAAACAAACAAAAAAGAAATATTACGCTACATCTTAATAAAAAAAACCTCAAAACAAATCTAGTTAGGAGCACATTGGCCGTAGTGGTTTTGCTTCCTGTATCGGTGTTCTCACTAATCGGTGTACTGGTAGTTGTGAATGTGTAATCGAGATGCGCACGTTAATTTCATTATCATCTTCCATTTAATTTGGGTGGATGGATGTTATTGGACATATATTTAAAATAAGTATTTTAGGGAAAAAATACAGATATAAAAATTAAATTATATGTTCTATACACACAACGAAATGCATGATGGGAAGATTATTAATGTTTGTTGCTTTCTCTCACTTCCACTTTCGCTTGCTCTCTCTCTCTCTCTCACTCTCTCTCTCACTCTCTCTCTCTCTCTCTCTCTCTCTCTCTTTCGCTCTTTCTTTCTTTCACCCTAGTTTGCTGCCTTCCTTGCTGAAAATTAATTGATTCTATTTGCAAAGTAAAAGAAAAATTAAAAACAAATATGCATACTTTGTGGCAGGCCCAACAGCACGTCCAAACGAAACACATACCGAAACGAATAATTTGTGGTTTATGATGCAAAAAAAAATCTTCTTATTCTCTGAAATAATTCACCTTATTACTGTATCTTTTTTATATTCTGACCAGTCAACCGAGCATGCCCGGAAAATGGCAAAAAGAGGAAATGCATTGTGAAATTTGTACTAAATCAGCTGAAGCAGCTAACACTTAAACTAAAAAAAAAACTGAATCAATATTATTATACGATGCAAGCAAAACAATAGAAAAACGTACCAAAAAAGCGTTACTTTCAAACTATCATTCGGTGTTTCGTTTCGGCTTGTTTCGCGTTCGTGGTGCGTCAGGTTAGATCCCTAAAACACTGCTGCCAAAAAAAAATATGATTCATCAACCGGAAGCGCAAAATTTTCTTTTGTTAAGGAGAGGCGCAGTTTGTATGAGGAAACCCCTAAGAAACTAGCAATTTAAAATTAACAGTAATTAAAAAATATTTCAAAATAAAAAGCCGACTACCTAATTACTACCGAGTATAAAAATCACATTGTTGTTGATGCAACCCCAACCCCCAGAAGTACGCCTTCCCATCCCCCTTTTCCCTCCCTTCTTCTACAGTTCCTTCTCTTCCCAATTCGTTATTTGACCTTTTCCACTTGATATCATTCCGTACTGTTTTAACCCTGTTCGTGCACACCACAACTAAACCCCTCCAAAACATAATATCACCCCCCCCCCCCCCCTCCGCCCCACGATTCTATTTTGCCTGTTGCCACTAAAAACTACTACCGTTCCCTGCTATAAAATATAGTTCCTCCAAGTCCACCCCACACACCCCCACATTCCCATTTTTCAGTCAGTGTATGTGTGTGTTTGTGTGTGAGTATGGGTCAGTCTCTGTCCGCAGCTTCTATTCCCCCCTAAAGGACTTTGATACCAGCTAGTATGCATGTATGTATATATGTATGTGTATGTATTAAAAAAAATGCCAACGCTTAAGTAACACAAGTTCACTGAGAGAGCTCATACGAAATAGAAAGAACACTGATTTTGATTTGCCTTTTTTTGTGTGTCTTCTGCTTTCCATTAAAAACCTAAACCCTTACTATCCGAGATTTGAGAATATTGTTCTTGCCATGTACAGGGCACACATACATCGCACGCAAATCCACACACAAGCGATCACAGGATGTAAACTTAGACGCGAACATTTCCCGTGCTGGCACTGGATAAGTAAATAAATGCATTAATGTTGCCAGGGAAGAGTATATTATCTCAATGTACACGTACACACACACATACGCAACCGTACTTAGGCTCTTAAACGGATTTGTAATAGTTTACTGAATGCACTGAGTTAGAATGAGTATTTTTGTTAAAGTCGTTGCCGCTAAATTTTGCTTCTAAGGCAGGAATTTTTGACAGCGCTCATCATCTTACAGAACAAAAAAAAAACTTAATCCCAAACAACAACGAAATCACTGTGGTGTGGTGGCGTTTGTGTGCATGTCTCGATATTCTCATTGTTTTGAACACAGGTGAACATAAAATAGGTTTTAAAAAATTACACAGATTAAAAACATCGATCCAAAAAAATATTATAAAATAGCCTGTGGTGGTTGTAAATGCGTGACTGCTTGCATGAGTGCTTCCCCGAGCCTGGTAAATTGGCGGTACCTTATCAAATTATATATTTATACTGCGGTGTAGAGTATTTGTTTTTTTTTACATTTTACGCTCGTAAACGGGCGCTCATTATACCAGTAATTCAAAAATTTAAAAACAAACCATAAGACCTCTTTCAATGGTAGTTGATTTTCAACATGCCGTGGAAACGCACCTAGCTAACACTATCTAACGTCCTATTAGTTTAGAGATTTACTGTTGTTCGTGAGAGACTTGTTGTACTCGGCGATTCGGCGACCCAGCAACTATACCATGTGTATGGTGTCGTTTATTCTCTCCTTGACCTCCGAAATTCTGTGAGTTGTGTTACGGAATGGTTTCGAAGCGGGGGGGTGGGCTTTAGATGATGGTATCGATCTGTCGCGCCTGGTGGAGTATTTTCTTCTGATGGCCTACGAGCGTGATGCCCATATCGGACAACTGTTGAGCTGTTAGCCGCGAAAGCTACGAACGGGGAAGTAAACAAACTTAGTTACCGTACACACTCAATCGAAAGAAAAACTTGGCCAACTAACTAACCTGCTGTGCCGTGACAAGACCGGCCTCTTTGAAATGTTGCGAATAGCGCGCCATCTTGATGCCCTCCAGCCACAGATCGGTGCTGATGAAGATGCCCGGATTGCCCGATCCTGACATCGTGCCGGTATTGCTCAACCCACCGACTGTTGACCCGAGCGTACCCATCGAGCCGGGCACGTTCGCCATACTGCTGCTACCGTTGTTTAGCACACGTTCGGTCGTACCGCTACCACCGCCACCCATCATCAGTGTGGCGGCTCGTTGCTGTTGCTGCTGCTGCTGCTGTTGGGAACTACCACCGCCCACAAGCATTGCGGGCATGCCACCGCCTCCACCACCACTCGCAGCTGTGGCCGCCGCCGCTGCAGCCGCTGCTAGCATTTCCTGCGTAAGGTCATCCGACACGCCGCCGGCCGTACCCATCCGGGCAACCGGATTGTCTGGTGAGTTGCGCGTCGTCAGCAGTACCTGTGGTTGCCGCGCTAGATTGTCGAGCGTTTGCGTGATGCTGGCAAAGGTGGGCCGATGCGTACGCTGCTTCTGCCAACAGTCGAGCATTAGCTGGTAGAGCGCCTCGGGGCAATCCATGGGCGCCGGCAACCGGTACCCCTTCTCGATGCTCTTGATCACGTCCTGGTTCGACCAGTTCCAGTACGGTCGCTCGCCGAACGACATCACCTCCCACAGTACCACACCGTACGACCAAACGTCCGATGCCGAGGTAAACTTCCGGAACGCTATCGCTTCCGGTGCCGTCCAGCGTACCGGTATCTTACCACCCTAAAGAGCGAGAGACGAACAAAAATTCAATTACCCAAAACATTCTACCAAAGGACAGAAGTGCATAGCGCCTAACAGGTGTTGGGTGAATCTGATTAGGCTCATGTGCACGAGACGAATCCTGACAGCTTCTTAGAATCTTAGAAGATTCACGAAACTTAAAAGATTCATGAATCTTTAAAATATCGTGCATGTTTTATATTCATGAATCTATAAATATTCTTGAATGTTTTAAGATTTATGATTTTTTTTGGAGTCGATTCTTGATTTGAATGACGCTGCAATTAAGATTCATATGAAAGACTCTTCCTTAAATATTCATTAACCACAACACTACGCAAAACGAATATACATACCCGTGTCGTGTACGCATCGCTAGCGTTCTCGATCTCGCGCGACAGCCCAAAATCGGCAATTTTGCACACGAGCAAAGAATTCACCAGCACGTTCCGTGCGGCCAGATCCCGATGGACGTAGTTCATGTCGCTCAGATACGTCATACCGGCCGCAATCCCACGCAGCATGCCTATCAACTGAATCGTTTGGAATTTACCATCGTTTGCGCGCAGGAACGTGTCCAGACTACCGTTCTCCATGTACTCGGTAATGATCATGACCGGGTTCGAGCGCGTCACCACACCCTGCAGGAAGATCACATTCGGATGCTCGAACTGTCCCATAATGGAGGCTTCGGTCAGGAAGTCACAGCGCGCCTTTTCCGACGAGCCGGGCTTGAGCGTTTTGATTGCAACGTCTATCTCTTGCACAAAGTTCGGCGGAACTTTCAATCGGCCCCGGCACACGTCACCAAACTCACCGCCACCTGTGGTTTAAAATGAAGTGAAATAATACTATGAATAATGTGGTGCTGGAAGAGGGCTGGCCCATTTTCACTCACCGATAATGGCCTCGATCGTAATGTAGCTAGCGTCTATCTCCCGGGCAAACTCGCGTATCGCCTGGTTCGGATCCTCGTACGTGTGCGGATCGACATAGCTCCGGCTGGTACCGAACAATGGTGTCGTCACTGCAAAATTATTACGACGTTGACGGTAATATCCGTATGAACCACCTTAGTTTTGTTTATTTCCGCACAGTGTTAACGGAAGGCAAAAGCAAAACCACAACACCACAGACCAACACAAGACCAACAAACAACCAGTTTAAGCAGCAGTATTATCACCACCACCAATATCACAAGAGCACACAGAAGAAAACACAAGCGTATGGTAATGAAAATAAAACAGGCGGCAACAAACGGAAAGCAATAGGCAACAGCAAGCCATTTCAAAATTACGTTCAAGAAAAAGGTATTAAGCGCGCGTAAGTATAAAAAAGCAGATATTGCATCAGTTTGATAATTCAAATATTTTTTAAGAGCATATCAAGAGAACCATGCAGTTGCGTTATGAACATTTTTGTTTGAAGTTTAAATTATTGTTCAAAAAGTTCAATTGTAAATAGATAGATTATTTTTTGGTAAGGAATGAATTAATGCAAGCAAATCGATAAGGCGCAAAAAAACGTAGCAGGTAAGCATAAAATTTAGATTTTGAGGCAGCATAAAATTTTGATTTTGAAATTATACGAGAGTAGGAGGAGGACACGCGCACACATAATCGGCCAAAAATTATAGAGAAAAGAAAAGAAAAAAAAGAAAAATAAAGAAAGCAAATTAGTTACGAAGCGGTTTTTGATTTCGATTCGGGTTTTTAGCGTATGGTTTTGCCCATTCTATTGGAGATGGTTACAAGGATGGTTGTAATTCGGGATTTTGGGAAGTAAGGTTAATTGCAAGCTTTAGAATTCCTATTGAAACTACAAAACGGTTTGGATGAAACTATTACAGGTTAATCCTGTATTTTAGATCAATTTTTTAACCTTTATTTCAATGAGCACCTACTCGGGTGTGTATTTTTGGTCATTGCAACGAAGGTTAGAAGATCTATACATTTGAATTACTCTGTTGGAAAGAGTTTTCTTATTGCTATCTTTTTTCGATACTTGTACGAACCACAAAATAACAAAATTATATTGCATTGGAAATGTTTTTCTTCGCTGGGGACACCCTATACTAATTGCCAAATAAACTTCGTCTAGAGCATTGTATTAGCATGAAACGGAAGCATAAGCGCAAAGAAAAAAAAATTGCAAGTCGACCGACATGGATCGTTGTGTGCGGTTTAACAACTTCGGTTTTCGCATTAAATTCCCCGCTTAGAGATGTATGTTAATTAAATAATAGATAAGAATGAGAGAGAGAGAGAGACCCGACAAACTTGTTTGTTGCTTGTTTTGAACAGAATGAAAATGGTTTCGTTTGATTGAGAAAAATAAAAAAAGAAGATGAACAAATACAAACTAACAATAAAGACATTTACGATTTACGGAAAAAGACAGGTCCAGAATGCCCCGAAATTAATTAGGTGTTAAAAATTAAGCAAAACTAAACAGCAACAAAAGAAAATGTCGTCGAACTTTACCATTGCTTTTCATCGTTTTGACTATCGGGGTGGTGTCCATTGCGTGAACTAATAGTTGTTGAAAAGCGCACGTGTAGGAAATATAAATAAATAATAAAAAAAAAAACGTGTACGGTTACAGAATAGGCCGGAGCAGAAATTACGTGTAATTTTAAACGACTAGTGGACACAGAGACAGCTGGACAATTTATTGTGGGCACACAAAAGTTATTGAATGATTAGAAGAAAAAACATACACACATACACACACAAAAGGAAAAAAGAGGAAGCACTGGTAGACAGAATAAACGAAATAATAATTTGAAACAAAAAAAAACACAATTATGTTTTATTCTAGCACACAGCAACATACAGAAAAGAAAATGAAAGGGCATGTTCAGACAAACACTTCATAGAAGTACGATATTTTTCTAATATTCTTTATAGTACAACACTTTTGTCCACTTTTGGGTAATTTAATCAAAACCGTTCTACAGTGACTCACAAGCATATAAACTGGTCAAAAACCAGTCAAATAAAAAATGGTATAACGTAGAGAAAGAAAAAACAAAACTCTCGTAACACGTCTACACACACGTGTTCTTCAATTACACTAACAAGAAACGTTCTGGAAGCTGCAAAACAAATACAAACTGAGTCAACACAGAGCAAAGCGAGAGCGAAACAAGTGTGCTACGATTTTGAACCAGAAACAACAAAAACACAGGCTTTCAAACTGGGCGACACGCGCCTTTTCAGCGCTAACTTTCAACACTTACTATATGTTACTACGAGTCCTGTTTTTCAGTTTGCAGAATCAAATTTCAATTTTGTTTCGATTATTTTTGATTTCGTTTTTTTTTTTTTGCCAAATTTGTAACGGCGCAGAAAATAGAAGAGAAAAAAAGATAGAAAGAGAACAATGTTTATAAGAAATGTTGCTCAATTTTTTTTTGTTATCGCTGTCATTAAGCGTGTAGAAGTTGTTTCTCCTGTATGAAATTATTGTTCCGACCGAATAGATGTACTGAGCTCTAGCCTTTCCAGGACGATCACACAACACGAACCACACATAACCAACCGGGTAGTAGGAATGGGGTTTTAATACTGACTTGTCAGGGAATTGTAGGAAAGGAAAGGAACCTAAGGTTTCGTTGTGGGTGTTTTCTCTCATAACTTTCGGACGTTTTTTTTTTTATTTCCTTCCTCTTTTGGCTGGCTGGGTAAGATCGAGCCTTCCACATCCTTATGAATTATAGAGCACTTCATGCAATACACACAAACTCACACACGCACACTGCTATAGACACACACATACGAATACACCGAATTGGTGGCAAGGGAGGAATGGCGAAAGGATGGTATATCTTATGTATGGAAGGATAATGGAGCTATTTGAGGGGGGGGGGGGGGGGGGGCAGAGTAAAGAAAACGGGCGTATAACTCAACCATTAAAGCGTTACCTTCGTTGCTCGCATAATCCAACGGCAATGGTAGATGGTTGTTCGTTTTCTTGTCAATCTCATCGTGATTCTTCGAGCGGAGAAATACTACCGTCACAACGATCACTTAAATGTGCAACGAAAAGATTTGGAAAAGTTAGTTTGAATAACCCATCTCACAAAGGTGGCGAATACATACCCAGCACCAGAATAAACACGACAGTAACGGTAGTGCCGGCTACGATACGCATCTGGAATGAATCGTCGTACACTGGGTGGTGCAAAAATCGAAAAAAAAGAATGCAAACAACGATTAGATTTTTTTCTTTTGAACCGTCACTGCCCGGAATAAGGCAAAGCAAAAAAAAAAACAAGGAAGAAATGCCTTTAGAAATTTGTAAAAAAATCAGCTCAAGAAGAGCGGAGAATGCGGCACCGAACCGTAATACTTAAGTTTAAACAAAATATAAAAAAGATCATAATTTGACTGAGCTTGCTAGCTGTGATGTTGTTGCGAGTTGAACCAGACTACATACCCGGACTGACGCTTTGATGCGTTTGCGCGTACACGATATTACTGAAGGTGCCCCAACCGTTGAGTGTTTTGCAGCGCACCTGAAACCCGTACTCGGTGTTTTCCAGCAGATCGCCGATGTGCACCTTAGATTCCTTTGTGCTCAGCACAGATTTGTTCATAGCGTCCACCTCCGACTTCGGGAACCACCGTACCTCGTAGTATTCGATCGGGGAATCGCTGTGGATCGGTTTATCCCACACCAGATCAACGTCCTTGTTCGTTATCTGTACCACTCTGTGTGTCGTTTTAGGGTGAGCAGAAATTTAAAAACAAAAGAGGAAACCATCAGTATACGTTCACATCTACAATGACTCCAGTAAAATAAGACCACCAGCTAGAGCACGTCTGATAAAAATGATATTGTGAAGCAATTTTGACCAAAATTTCGATAAAAGTGATCTTGTATTATTGGCAGTCACTGTACATTTGAGTCTGGAAAGGTAGGCAAATACTGGAGTGTTGCAGACTTACTTTACGTTAAACACCGTACTAAGGATGGCCGATTCGGTTGTGAAGGTAATTTCCGCAAACTCCGTCTTAATGTCATCCAGATCGGATGATGATCCACCGGCCCGAGCATTTACCATTACCATCGGCGGTTCGGTCGCGTGATAACCACTTGCACCGGGTGCCGCACTACCGTTCTCGTAACCACCCGCACCACCATGCATTCCCTCCGGTACCACAATCGGATAGGATACGCCATGCTGCGAATGTACCTGCACCGTGTACGTCGTGACCGGTTCGAGGTTGGTTAGCGTCAGCTTTGTATCGTTGAACGTTTCGCTCGATGGATTAAACACCACGTTCGAGGTGCAGGCGGCACACCGTACCCGAAACACAATATCGCTACGGAACTTACTGTCCAACTGTTCGTCCGCCGCACGCTGCGGTGCATTCCACGACAATATGGCGCTCGTTTGATCGATGAACAGCAGCGTCAGGTTGGTGGGTGGTCCGGGTGGTTTATAGCACGGCATATGCTTACCATCCCGCGGATGTCGATAATGTCCACTCAAACACGGACAGAACGGTGATCCGACTTTGTTCGTTTTCGAGTTTAACGGACAGATCGTGCACGTGCGCACCTCCGCCGAACGGAACTTCCCCACCGGACACACGTTGCACGTTTGCTTTTCTGCATCCGGCTCGTAGCCGACCTTGCAGCGGCATCCCCCGGTCAGGATGGTCCACTTGCCGTCGCCCTTGCACAGGTACGTTGGCGTTTCGTACGCTTCCGCATTCTCCACGCACACACCCATCTGCTGCTCGATGATCGTCACCTCACGCCCGGTTGGCGTTTCGTTAAAGTGCGCAAAGTTGACCGTCACCGCCGGGCAGGTGATGTAGTACACCTTCACCGCAAGCACACTGATGCAAGCGCCCTGATCCCGGAACGCAAAGTACACACCCTTCTTCGTCACCGCAATGCTCTTCACCTCCACGTTAATGTCCACGTCCGAGTTCTGGTTGAAGCGGCCCTCGCCGGCCGCTATACGACCGATCAGTTTGTAGCTTTCCGGTTGCCAGGGTGGCGGTTCCCGGGTGGCCGCATCGAACTCGTAAAACAGCAAGCTAAACGTTTCCTTGCACGAGAGCGCATTGCCGGGAAACAGCGAACAGTCGCGGATGGTGAAGTGAATCTCGATGTACAGCCGGTTGGCCGGGCCACGATCGATGAACGGTGACCATAGCCAGTTGTTGACGTTGTTGTACGCCACGTCGCACACCACGTAGCTGCGCCAGTTGATGCCCTTCACGAAGTTGGTAAACGACTCCTCGACCCACTGTGCGAATCGAATCATAAACGGAAGACAAAGAAAAGGGAATCATTAGGCGCGCGACTTCATTAATTGATTGATATTTTAACCCTTCCAATTTAATTTTCTCTCCTCCACTGGTTCACTGGATTTGTGGCCAGAGAATCGATACGATTATCAATTAATTTCTCGCCCAACGCGCTAAGATGTCACACGCATGTTGCGATGGAATCTAAAGTTGATGAAAATGGGGGATTTCCTGAACTTCCTAATTGCGATCCATTGTGCTATCATCGTTAGCCAGCAATATTTTACAATCTCTTTACAAGGCGGGGAACATACGCACGCTCAACGTCTACGCAATTTACTATTGTTTTTAATCAAATGATTAACAAATCCTAATACGCCTACAGAGTCTCCGGTGGGACATCGAGAGCAATGGCTTCTCGTTATCGGAAGAAGTTCTAATTATTTCTTTTTAATTCTCAAGCATTTCCAACCCCGTAAGACAGCTCCTAGAGCACTTACGTTTGTCGTCTACAGCAGCATCAAGTGTAGAGTGTACATAAAATTGATATATCGACAACTTTTGCATGTGATTCGACCAGATTTCTGAGCGAGTTTTCTTGAACGGGAATGCTAACAAAATTGAAACTAAAACTATTCCATCGAACGTAATCATTTAATGAAACTTTATCTTATCTGCACCCTAACCGTAACGCCCTACACGCGGGGTATGCTCTATTAAATTGATATCGAAACGAATAAAACTTGCTCTCCCATGCCGTTTGGCTTCATTTTGATCGACGACCAGCGATTAGAGGCAACCGGACGTACACGAACTTCTTTTCGTGAGCGGTATCAACGCCACATCGCTAATGTTTCGATTTCCAATGGTTCCGCGACCGGCTACATCTCTCCACCTCCGGGTGGTTATGCTGCGCTACTCTGCAGAGCGCAAAGCCTCGCACAGCGACTGCTGGGAGTTCCACGAGCCGCCGCCGCTACCGCCACAAACAGGTTTTCATCCGGTGTGCTTGTTCGGTGACTCCTTCTTCTTTGCGCTCGTTCTCCACACATACTCGGATCGGTGGATGGCACACGTACGCCCGACCACAGCGCGCCTCGTGGCAGCAGTTCATCAGGTTTTCGACTTGGGTGTTGATGGTGGTGAGCTATAAAAAAAAACTGAACCCCACAACCCCCGGGTGAGAGTTCTGCTGGTAGCAGAGCACATTACCGCCCCAAAACGCATGCACCTGTTGGTCGGCGATCGGCGACCACTACTAGCATGTGTGTCCAAACCAACGAAAACCTGGTCGCCAAATTCCAACCGGATAGCGCCTCGGGTTCACATTAAGCCGCCTCTGTAAAGCTAATGATGCCTTAAACGCCCAAGATGCGCAACGCTATCCTGCTGCTCTCTTTATCCCTCGGTCTTTGCTCGTTTTATTGTTCGCTTTTGAAGTGTTTTGGGACCCTGCGTCTCTGCTTCCGAACAACAACAACAACAAAAACCAGTGCGCTTTTCCACCGATTGGGAGGTCGTGTACCGCCTGCCTGTCTGATCTCCCCCCCCCCCCTACCCTTCACCAACCCACAGGCACAACGACGTTATTAGCGTCCATCCCAATACACAGGAGGTTGGTTTTGGCTTTATTCCAATATTTTATTGCTTCTAATTTGACTTTTTATGGACGAGAAAACAAAATCCCCCCCCCCTCCCCCCGCTCCAAACCCCGAAAGGGCACCGATCACCGGGGACGAAGGAGGTAAAGTCTGGATCTTTAAAGTCAAATTATTCTGCAGATAGCTCATCTCCGCGACGGTTCCGCGGGTCCTCGCGGGCATATCTTAACAGCTGCCCATTTTTTTTTCCATTTTTTAAGATGGGCCCGCCAGCAGTAATAGCACACACCCGCGTTTAGGCGAGCCGCTACTGTGGACTGAGACCTTCGATAGAACGTGTCCACATGTGTTTGTGTGGCGAACGGCGGAGGCAACCAAACCCGTGTTAACAGCTCCGCACTGGCCGAAATATCCTCTGGCTGGAAAATGGGAACACAAAAATATAGAAATATGGGAGACCATCACACCGTCTTTGTTTGCTTTTATTGCACCACTCCGATTGCATTTCATCTCTTCATCTTGCGCGCCACACTGGCTGTTTTTTTTATTATTATTATTTTTAATGGAAACCCGGTACGAAGAGGCCCCTACGTTGAGCGGGGAGGAGATAGTAAAGTTTCGTGCATAAAAGCAAAGAGCGAACGATAGAAGAACATAAAAATCTTCCCGTTTGCCTCATAATCCTAAATGACGGGTTGGCTGTCTTTAATTGAGTGAAGCATTCCTTCACGGTGACAGCGGCGGCAGCGGCACACACCCCAAGACCATTCATGATCTTCCCACTTCCTGTGCTCGCTCCAAGGAAGATCTTTTTTTTTTTTATTAAAATTTGCATACATGAATTCCGTGTATGATTTTTGCAAGCAAAATTCGGACAGTGTATCTTTGTGTTGGGGGAGGCAAGACGAACAAACGATTCACAAATGAAGCTACACACTAATTTAGTACTTTAGCTGCACGGTCTTTAGCCCCCGTATCAATACCGGAGACAGAAAGCGGCGAAGATGACTAACGATGACTTTTTATACTCCAAGGAGGCCATTATTTTGAGGAATGATTTCCAGCCTCATTTGCATAAGAAAGCTACCTCGCGATGGGTTGTGGTTCTTTTATTATGGTTGCTACACTTTATGCCTAGAGCCCGAACTCCGTTGTGTCTTGATGTCATCAGCACGTAGAGATCGGCGACAGCACGCACCTAGTACATCTTCAGCACCACGGCGTGTCATTTGGCTCTGTCTAATTTGAGCATATGGAATTTGTGTCGGCAAACCTACAAATGTTGACGCTAAGCCGAGGCATAAAACATCACCACGCTAAACTTAGGAGACGAAATAAAGCAATAAATCAAGGCATCTCTAATCCGGCAAGGAGGAGAAAGACAAGGCTTGCCGAAAAGCTTCCCTTAAATTAAACAAGGATTTCTTTCAAATTGTATGCTTAGTTTACTAGATATTCGCACCTCTTACGCGGTATTCAAATTTGCAACTGTCAACTGCATCAACTGGCAACTGTTGAGCTCATTAAGAAATAGTTTCGAATATCTCTTGTTTGCCTGTGCCTTTCAATACATTATTCCTGGATATGAAAAATCAGACCAATTGGCCAAAAATTGTGCATCGGAGGAGTCTTTCTTCCACCGGGTTAACCTACCTCTCTGCACGGCTCGGTGTCAGAGTTCTTGGGGTGCCGATGAGCTCGGGATGTTCTTATATTCGATCACTCCTTCGATTGTCCTTGAAGGCTTAGTTTCAGAGCACTTCAGGAGATTATGCGTTCTTTAGAAAGATGTCTAGGCTTAGGCCTACTTTTTTCGGATTAATTTAGGTGTCGAGCGTATAGGACAAAGTCGACGAACACACGAATTCTTTACTAGACTCGTCCGGGAGGAGTGCAAAAATTCAAATCCCTTCTTATTGGACGCAGTTAAACTTTGACCTAGAACGACTAGTCGTGAATTTACCCGTTAGCTCCCAATTTCTCTAGGCTCGAAGCTTCCGAATGCTATATCTTACAAAGGTTTCATTGCAGTTTGGGCGTCCAAACAAAGTTCTTTCCGTTCCAGATTTGGAGTTAGTTTACAGTTTACCCCGTCCCTGCAAAGGCGCACTCCTTATACTCACCCCGGGCGTTTGTGCCTGCGGTCCGTAGGGATATCGGGTCCACTCCAGCGTCGCCTCCTTCGTGGTGTCCAGCAATACAACTGCAAGGAAAAGAAAGAAGTGGAAAATCATTAAATACGCCAAATAAATCGAATGACTTTTTTTTGGGTAATAATTCCTCCAAAAAAAAAAAGCAACAAGTACAACTAAAAGCAACTTTACGACCGATTGTCCAGTGTTTATTACATGACGGTTCCAGGTAAGTATAGGCATGTTGAGATCTATGGTGACCCGATGCCTTTAAAGCTTTAAAGCACTACTTCAGTATTCAGTACGCGGTACGGTTTTACTATGACACTAAAGTGCATCGTTTCATCGCATCCAGTTCCTCTACCCCTCTCTCCCTCCGCTCAACATAGCGAGTCAATCGGTCCGGGAGAATGCTGATCGGGAACGGCTTTTTCACGGTTCGCCGAGGTTTAGCGCTAAACAAATCTAGCAAATGGCACCAACAGGACCCGGGGGCTTGATGGAACAACCTTCGCCGAACCAAAAAGGATGCAGAGCACACGACTCTGACTGCTCGGGAGCTCTACAACCCTAACCCTGTCTTTCTCTCTCTCTCTATCTCTCCCTCTCTCTCCCCCCCCCCCCCACCCCTTACATCCCTCCCCTGTGTGTACAAATCACCTGTGTCTCGGACGTAGTATGCGGGTCATTTAGATAATTTATCAAAAGACCAAGCGACGAACGAGATGTAAATGGTGATGTTAGTGGCGGGCGCAACCGGGACACTGTACGAGGGGGGGGGGGGGGGGAGGGGGTGAAAAAAGCGGATTGAAGTGCATTATCGTCAACGCATCCGATGCAGCTCGGTTGCACACACTTTCCAATTACACATACGCGAGCGCACACGTACAATTTCCGTACCGGTTGCGACACTCGTAGACTCGTGTGGTGTCATTGAGGTCGGCCAAAGCGCGCGGGCACGCCTGTGTGTACCTATAGGTGCTCTTTGTTTGGAGTTTTACCTTTTTATTAATGGAACGGTTTCCGTTGCTCTACACCCTTACCCCCCCCCCCTCCCCCCTTTCCCAACCCCCATCCCACGATTCTTTCACCACTTCGTGCCCGCTAATGATGATGCGACATTCGATGATGCGTTATAGTAATTCAGTTCCCGGGCTGTTTTGCCTGCCACAAACGCACTAACTGTAAGGGTGGGGGTGTGTGGGAGGTCTTCGGGTCAGTTTTTTTTTCCCGGCGTGTATGTGTGTCCCAACGTGTGTCCGGTGATAGAAATGGAGTCTTGCCTTTGCGAAACCTACGGTTCAACATTTTGCTCGTTAGTGAGGCTCAAGCATTGCTAAGGCCCTTCAGTGTGTAAAAGAAGGTAAAGGATTGGTGGCGAGATAATCAGGGGGATAGGAAGACACACTCCTGGCAAACCCATGCACGAGCAAACACGATTGAACCCCGGTGCATAGGTGCGAACACATGCGAGAACTAGACCTTAGATCTTAGCTACAATTTTATAGCAACTTTTTTGGCACGGGAAACCCTTTTCAGTGGAGGAAGTTTTTGAAATTTTTATTGAGTAATCAACACACACACACACACACACACATACATACACCAATGAAATACAACGGAACAGGCGGGGCAAAAAAAAAGTTAATAAAATATTAAAAATACACTTTAAAAAGGAAAAAAAAAATTTGATCGAGAAAGTATGCAATTAGTAAGTAAAAAGGTATTTTATAATGATTTTTTGTATGTCCTGGTTTGTAACAAGGATTTCTTTCAGGATTTTCTGTCTGATTTCACTTGTAATGTAGGTACTTTCCTCAAAAATATTTTCAAAAGTATAATTCTTATACGAAAAAGATAATTTTCAACAAAGCCCAGTCGAGGGTTAATGCCAATAGTAAAATCCCTTCTTACTTTTGCAAAAGTGAAAATGCGCACCTGAATTCTGGGCTGTCCGGTTTGGCCTCGTACCATAAAATATGTGCCACCCTGTGACAAACACATCCTTCAATTCAGCACACACACACCTCTCGAAGGAAGGCGGAGGGAAGCGTGCGAAAATTCGAATATACACCCACACACCGACATGGAATAGTCAACCCTTCATACCACCCCTCTCCCCCTCTCCCGCACTGCCCCCCCCCCCCCCTCCGCTCGACAGCTTGACACACAGGGTGCAAGAAAAATGGTAACGGTGCGACGCCGCGGATGCGTTCTCGTTCGTTGACCTCATCAAGTACACAGCACAGAGAGCGCAGTGTATATCGCATTCGTTCTCAAGTCGAGTGGCTGCTGCTACTGCTGATGAACCAAACCGAGTTGGCGAGGACCTCCACCCCCCCCCCCCCCTTCCCCTACTCCGCTTTCCACCCTCTTACCCTCACCCACTCCCACTCCTATTTACAGGCAGATAAAGGAGACGCGCTCTGCTAGGACGATAAGATTCGGCAATATTTTTGCAAGCAAAAATCACAAAAACTGCGATTTTTCTTTTGCTTTTTGTGGGTACTGTTTTGTTTGTACGAAACATCCAACGGATAGCCATACACAACCACAAGAGACGAACGCTCGCGCAAGCAAAGAGACGTAAAGAAAAAGTTTTTCCTTTTTTTTCGTTTCTTCTACAGCTCAATCCGGCCCCCGGCTACCGCGCGGGCTGTTAGCTTTCCCCCCCCCCCCCCCCTCCACATACACACACAATTTTTAGTCACATTTTCCAAAATTCTCCCCACAACCCCACTGGGCAGTTACAGCCAAAGCGAACAAAGTAAAAAATCTTTAAATCAGGATAAAACGATCTCTCTCTTTCTTACCCTCATGTCATCGCTTCAGAGAAAACGGTATGAAAACGGGAGGAAAAACAAAAAGAAGATTGATGTGAAAAGGAGCGAGAGACTCGCTAAATATGTGGCAATGCGATGCGGTGCCTTCTTCTAGATTTTTCCCTCCTTTTCGCACTCTGTCTCTCTTTTTTTTTTTTAAGATGTCCTTTGGGTGCTCTGAGGCACAGGGCAGCATGCATATTCGTTTTAAGAAAATAACTATTATGAGCTAAGCAGCAAAAAAAAAGCAAGCGAGAGAAAAACATTTCCTTCCCACTGTGCGCATACCACATCAACAGCCATAATCGTGCGGTGGACGGCAACGTTTCGCTAGGTGGAAACAGAGAGTAACACAGGCGAAAAAATGTGGCATATAAATGAACGTTTTGACCTTTAAGTAACGCTTTGCGTAACGCAAAGTAACGGTTCGCTTTTTCAAATTTGCGCGCCTTAGGATCCTTGGCCGTCAACGGTCAAATCCGGGTTTCAGTTGTTTGTGTGTCCCTTACATTAAATACATGTTAATTTGAAACTCTTTTAAACTTTTTGTTCTAAAGAATTATTTTGATTATTATTTGCTAAAAAAAAGGATCCTAAAACACCCTCAAAAAGGTCATATAAACATCCCAGTAATTTCGCTTCTGTCGCAGACGAATGAAAAACAACGAAAAGGACCACTAGAAACGATACGTAATCCGAATTGAATAACAAATGTGAGGAAATTTCGATGAATCGACGATAATCATCCTCTCGTACGAAAAGTTTCCCTTTTCTTGAAGAAAAGCCGTACAGAGAGCGGTGAAGGGGACACGACAGGACTTTGAAGGAGAGACGAAAAGACGACACTCAAAGGAAAACTACCTGTCTCACACGCACACAAACACATGCAAGGACAGACAACACAGCAGACGAAGTTTTTCGTTTTTCGCTATTTTTACACCGTCGAGAGTGTAATCGGTACAGGACGAACCAACCCACCCCACCAACAGCACACCCCATACATACACTGTTGGAGTACAGCCTTCTAGTAGAAGAAAAGCGGGAAAGAGAGAGAGAGAGAGAGAGAGAGAGAGAGAGAGAGAGAGAGAGAATGCCAGGGTGAAAAACAGAAGACTGAAAAGGAATGTCGGGAAAAGTAAGCAGTTTCAAGTGTGTTGGGGGGGAGGGGGGGGGGGTTTGCTTTCGTTGCCTGCGGTAGCCCTTTCCCCAAAAAGTGATTTTTTTTTCACCCAGCGCCACCCCACCCAGCAACAGATCTTCAGCCCAGCCCGTCATCCCATCATATCACATTTTCGGTCAGGAGTGTGGGTCGGACGATAGCACAAGTAGCAGGGTACAAGCCTGGCAAAGACAAGTTCATCGGACTTCAGTTGTTTGCACATTGGGCATTTGGGAGGAGGATGAATGACCAAAAATTGGAGCTTGAACTAAGATAAGAATTTTTATTTTTTAGATTATTTAATAGATTTTAGATTTATTTATTAGATTATTTTAATTGTAGGAAAATTGGATTGCATTTCCAATTTTCGATATTCTCCTGTGATTTATGATATCAGTTATCTACCTACACATTTTTGTGTTTTATTTCTTCTTTAACTTAAGCGAGCAAATACGCTTTCTGTAAGGCAATGAGCTATTTAAAATCATTTTTAATAGAAACCGGCTAGCGAGAGTGATCTACATTTCCTTTGTTACATTAGGAGCATTTAGTTAGAGCTTTTATGTGATTTGTTTGCGTCCACTGAGGTTCTCAAGTTGCACCAGAAATTTCTACGAAAGTAGTGTTTTGTATGAAGGATGTTTTGTTCTAAATTTCATCATTATCTGCCTAAAATGGTGTGGGGTATCGTAGCATAATTATTAGTTTCGCTACTCTTGATACGCATGATACCATTTGAAGCTAATGCTAGCCGACGGAATCCGTCCAAAACTGACGAGTTCCTCGTGCCTTCGTTCGAAAGGAAAAAGCTCAGAAGAATTTTGGCCCTCGTCTGGGAGGGAAGACAATGGAGAAACCGCTACAATGACGAGCTCTGCCAACAGTGTTTTCACCATTTTTTTTAAAGACAAATTTGTTATAATAAAATATTTTTAAAGCACTTTTATTTTATAACGAAATAATTTCGCAGTTTTATCCCGATATTTGTTCCAACTGTGCCCACTGTGTCGGGTAAGGAAAAACAAAACATACAGCACTTTCTCCGGCTTATCATCACAGAGGTTTGGGGCGTACAGATTATTACATTATGTCCTTCAATAATACTGGCTTTCGATGCATAAAATGAAATTGTAGAATCACTTAGCGGAATGCTTCCGATGAATGATAGAACGTTGCAATCATATAATGGAATTTTACATTCACTGCGGAGTAAATCGCAACACAGCTGTTTGCAACTCTTGCAAAAAGCTCTGGTTTAAACCAATTTTTAGAGGCCAACCTTCATGAGGCAGGGTTAAAATCCCCTTCCGAACTTACTACGTCGTATCAGTAAGTCTAGTAAGCCATTAGATGACCGAGATGGAGGTCGTTAGCCGAAGAAGCAAAAGTAAAAAAGTTTGACGAAATGATGTCTTAAATTTAAAAACTGTTCCACCACTTTGATTGAGTTTCCACCGTCACTCAGACCTCGTAAGTGCCCAAGTGTAATCGAAAGAAACCTCCGCAAAGTAGACACTCGAAAGAAATGCGCCTGTCTTCACCCGCTCTATCGCTGTTACGTACATTCGCTCGTCTCGATTGTTGAGAAGTTGCCCTTTATTTTAGGGTTGCCGTTTTTACTTTTATTTCTCAAAAGCTCCTAGCGCCCAAAAAGCAAACCCGAATCTCAACGAGCTCTGGATGCGAAGAGAGTGTGCATGCAGGTTGGGGTAAAAAAGGACCAGCAGCTGCAGTTGCAAAGGGCGGAGGTGCGATGACAGGGAGGGATTGGCGAGGGGGGGGGGCTTTGGTGCAGAAACGCACAGTTTCATTCACCTTCGTGTGTTCGACGACCCCAACATATTTTGGGACTCGTCTCAAAACCACCTCATGCCCAACCCAACCATCCCTTCCCCCGCCCGTCTCTCCCCCTCCCACAACAATAGCCACTTAAAGGCTTCTTTCGTACCCGGGCAGCATAATGCAACAAGCGGTGCTGAGTGTGCTAGCTTGGCATGGCTCGTTTGTTGGTTGGTTGGTTTCAAAACGGGGTTAATAAACGCACCCCCCAACCCCACCCCATTCCTTCACTTTCACTGCTGGTTGGGGTGGGTTGCAAAATTTGTTCTTAAAAAAAGGCAAAGACATGAGAGACCGCCGTCGAATGTTAAAAAGAATAAACACTTTGGAAGAGGAAAATGGATGCAAATCTTTCTTTACGGGTATGGGGGGGAGGGGCGGTAAAAACACACACGGGAAAAGCGATCAACCCATCAACTTTGCTTCCATCTAGAGCAGTGTATTGGCTAACCTGCTGTTACTTGCCGATGCTGCTTCGCGGTTTCGATTCGATCGCAGCAGGATGGAAAATTATTCTCCCATCGCCCACCAGCCACCCCCAAGGTCTGGAGCAGGGGAAGGAAGAAATACGGGTGCAATACCCACCGACCAACAACAAAAATCAAGCACAAGCACATCATAATGTTCGAGCATTGTCCTTGTCCTTTGATTTAATAGCCTCAGCAGAGAGGGTTGTGATTAGGGCCGGCAGGGAACGGGCAGGGCACACTTTCGTCCGTAAACTCTACGTACGTGTGTCTGTGTGATTCCTGGGGGGGGATAAACTTGCATGTAAGCATTTCTTTCTCTCTCTTTCTTGTCCTTTTTGGGACACATTTTTTTATCCCAGCAGTTATGGATGTTGTGAGAGTTGGGGTACAAGTTGAACGAACTTTCCTATTACTATTTTTTAGCTTTTTCGAATTCACCCGAAAAGATTATACCCTTTCGCACACAACCACATATCAAACTGGATGTGAACGAAAGGGAAAAGTCAGTAAAATGCGAGTTTTTTTTTTTTACTTCAGTCTTAACATCCTCTTGAAGTGCTAATGAGTGCTAAGGTCAGTGACCAGTGGAAATTTGGATTTGGGCCCCACAAAAAAAGAAGCACAATTGACGAAGCAGGATTTTCGTGCAGCAGCAAGTGGTAATCATAAGAGATTCTCCCAGGGCTATCAAACGTCAAAACGGGGATGAATATGACATCCACTTCAAGAAAGAACAAGCTCCACTAACAAACAACAGGATATGAAGACTTGCCCAGTTGAAGTAAGGCTCACTTTAGTTATTTAAACAAAAAGAAACCCCTTTTATGCTCCAAATCCCTCTAGAAAGTGCCATACGCCGTCTAGAAGTTACAGGCCCTCTTAGGATGTAGTATTGGGTTAGACCCAATACTGCAAGCTGCAGACCCCAAGCTGCAGCCAGGGATCGAGTTACCTGGAGATCTATTGTTGACCGGGCCACGTCACGACGACGTGCTCTTTAAAAGAGCGGGCCAACATGATGACGCTTGAGATTCGCTTCTGATTCCGATTCCGGATCCAATTCCAATGCTACAGCCAATTCCGATTCCGGATCCTACCTTGGAGCAATCCGGAATAGATAGAGCACAGAGATAGAGCACTGCTCTGCCGTACATCGAACAAGACATCGAACACAAACAAACCCGATAGAGTTTTGTCTGGCATGTACGATATCCCTCCTTTGCTGTGGCCGGCCTTTAACCGCCCGTAACCTTAAAAAAATCGTCCAAAACATCATCTGTCTCGGATCAAACGTCAGCACCGAATACAGCATAGAGACGGAGTTGCGCGCTAAGATGCTGGCAGCCAGCCGGTCATTCTACAGCCTGAGGCAACATCTCACCTCAAAAAGTCTATCTCGACGGTCGAAGCTGGGACTGTATCGTACCTTTATAGTCCCGGTACTCGCATACGCCTCTGAGATATGGACCCTGTCCAAAACAGACGAAGCCCTCTTAGCCGCGTTCGAGAGGAAGATGCTCAGCAGGATCGTGGATCGATGTGTGGATCGATAGATTCTGCAACGGGTTTGGTGACTCGCCAGGCATCAGTGAGCTGTTCATGTCATGAGAATGGCACCAAACAACCCAGCCTGTTTTGACATCACGCGAATGACATTTAAATTAGACAGCAGACAGGTGGCAGCGCAACCTTTCGAATCTGTCTTTTTCGTTGTTTGACAGAATATAGACTTGGTCCAGACGCAGATAAAAAATGTAGAAAATCAAACTTGAAAATATTAAACTCTTTCCTAGTCTTTAATAAAAAAGCATCCTTTTTTCGTGTTACAAGTACAAAAGGCCTTTAAAGTGAAATACAAAACAAAAAAGATTTCGAAATGAAAACAGAGCACATCCAACAAACCCTTAATTTAAAACCCATTCACTAATCTTGCAAGGCGAGCGTGCAAATATGCTTCTCCATTTGCAGCTGGACACACAGGCACACCGTGTGTGTATGTGTGTGTGAGAGACAGTAAAAATTTGAAATATTAAAAATGTAATTTTAGTCTCCGGCGTGAGTTGTATGGCATCGTTTCCATCAGCCCCGTTTTCCATCTGGCTAAGCTTTTCAGGGGAGGTTTTTAAATATTTCATCACATTTCTAGACAGCTCTCGCGCTTTTGCTTTCACCCCCAGAGTCCCGTGACAATGGTATGTAATAATAATACACATTTAATAAAAAAAAGAACCCCTTTGCGCCCGAACTATGCATGCAGAAGATGCACAGACCAAATAGCAGCATGCATATGGCGAGTGTGTGGGGTGTAGGTGGTCCACATGCTTCGGCTAGAAAATCCCAAAAATAACCATTCCTGCACGTTCTGGTGCCACGTCTGCGGCCCGTCCGCTGCACGCCATCATCCATCCTGGAAGTTGTTCGATGCCACCCACAAAACAATGCACGGCCCAAAAAACCAGACTACGCTGGATAAGATTAACCGGAAAAATAAAACCGAAACGTGCAGAAGGCGAGCGGCCACAGCAGCCAAAGAATGAAACCGAAAACCCCCGGAGGAAACAGTAACAATAATAAAAATGCGTCCGGCAAACGTTAATTACTGTAAGCCGGCGAGGCCTCCGGAGCTGTTTACGTGCTCTGGATTTCCAACCGCTTAAAGGGTGTGACTTTTTTTATGGGACATCGGAAAGTTAAAACAACATCCGTGATTTACCCCTTTGACGTTGAATGGTTCCGAGATACGCCACCGGTGTTTATACGATTATCTCACGCAGACCGCACACTTCAAGCGAATAAATAACAGGAATATACATACAGGATTCCTCCCCCAGAGACTCTTTGTTGTCATTCGAAAAATTCAAGATAAGAGTTATTTGTGGTGCATCGAAGGCAATCTCAAACGATGCAAATATTTATTTATTTATTTTAAGTATGACAGCTTGCGTCATATTGTCATTCAACGTTACAAATATGTTCAGATCGATTTTCTGCACGGTTATTCCTTCTTGGACGAGTGTGCCATCTGATAATTGGATCTGTAATAACTTCAGACGGTCCAGTGGTAGAGGCGACAGCAACGCCCGTCTTCACACGGGACGATTGGAGTTCAAAACAGCAAGTTTAGTATGTGAATCGTTAGCCGGCGTGATCTACAAGATCGTTAAGACGGTTTTGTTTTTAGTTTTGACGTTTACTGGCTAACCTATCAGTTGCGGGATGCGTTTAGCTGTCGTATGCGGTCGATCTCGGACTGCGCCAAAAGACCTTTCAACCACTCACGGTTCGATAGAGTGAGCTATCCTTCTCCGACTTCCTTCTAAGAGCTTGATATACTGCGAGCAAGCGGAGCAAAATCAACAAACATGTTACAATAACGACCTTCGAAGATCGACTCTTGACCACAGAGATTCTGATGGCTCAATACCCAGGGTTTTCGTCATCAAAGTTTTAAAGCCATTAAGATATCCAATTAGAGCGCAGCAAATGAGCTTTAGGCACATGTGCAACAGTTTCCCTCAAACGACAATAAATGCATTTCTTTCACAGATAAAGTACGTGACCATGGTACCAACTTGCTGGCCTCCTGCCGAGCCAGAGGGACAAGAATCGATCACTTCGTCGGTCACTAGCGTCGGTCGGCCGGCCGGTCCGATTCCGCTAACAATTGACCGACGAAAAATTGGAAAAGAAAGCAAGAGGGACGCAAACATCTGCAAGAAGGACTGCACAAAAAGATGCTGTAAAAGTTCGAAACAGACATGTCCTGCTGCGTTGCAATTCTCGTAACCAATCCATTCGGCACCGGTCGTTAGTCAGTGGTGGACATGGTAGGAGGATCACCACCCACATACAAATTTGTAGCATATGCTTTAAAGAAAACTCATGTGCCGACCACATTATGCAACAAATTGTGAGTCCACAACCGGGAGTTTGTGTGGAATATATTTTGAGTGTTGAGTGGTAATGACCGTGATCCAAACACCATTACTCCTTCCCGAAGTGGTTGATTTATGATTGCTTAAAGCTTGCCGATTTCTATATTCCATCCATGAGCTCTTTTTTGGGTTCTTCCTTTCTCCAACGACAAAAAAAAGTGCCCTGGGGGAGAGAGCATAAAATGGAATGGATATGTTACAATTTGCATATGCATTATTGTACTGGCCTGCGCCTTCGCTCCCTTTCTTCCCACTCTAGGTGCCGCTACTAAAAAGAAAGAAGATCCTCCTTGCCGGAATCATCGAACCGCTACAAACAACGATCGAAACGACCGTGACACGTGTGGTACACCAACACCTCCCGCCCTCCACATTTGCTGGTGGTGAACTGACACCGTACTGAAAGCTGATTCCGTTTATTGTCGTCACATTCTCGAGAGCGGCAGAGAGTGCGAAAAGAAAAAAGGTGGAAGCATCTTTACCGAACCATGGAAAATGGTAACCTGCCGGTCAATCGGCATGGTGCGGGAGCGGAGCAGTTGATCGTTAGAACGTTTGCAGAAACAGATCGGCTTACATCGGCCGTCAGGGGATGTTAATGGTGAAATGGGTTTCTCTCGCATTGAATGGCAATCGGTGGGGGGGAAAGGTTCTCCATTGCATTGCAATATCTTCTTCTGCTTTGGCAGTACAACCTCGAAAGGTCTCGGACTACAATTTCTGGCTTCCTGGGCTTGCATTTAACCTTAGCTGGTTCAGTGTTCAGTGCTTCAACTTCAACGCTTGTTCTTCTTCTTCTTGGTTCATTTTTTCTATCATGGAGTCATTCTGCCAAGTGAGAGTTACGATTATTATGTGCTGTATACCGTTTAGGACACTTACCCTGGTCACTGATGACGCCATCAAACTTCTGGTACAGAACGTAGCACAGCAGTAGCAGCGACATAAATCTCTCCATATTCTCGATCGTGTGTGGATCGCACGCACGGTTGGGGTTTAGGGTTAACCCAACCGCAGGATGTTTGCGTCTTTCGTGTTTGATCCTTTCCCGGGGGGTAAAAAAACGCGCCCGGCTACTGCTAGTCTAGTGATGTTGGAGTGGAATGTTGCAGTATCTTCTCTAGCGAAGAAGTATCCTCGTTTCACAAGCACACCTACACACACACACAGATTGTTCTGATAATGTAGATTCACAGGATGAGATTTTCCGGTGTTTTCTTTTTCTTTTGAGATAAATATTTGTCCTCCCCCTGTGCCTGGATGATCGCTTCTTCGATCGATAGTTTGATTGATGCAGACACACACGCACAACTCTCTCCGAAAAGTGTTGGAGTACTTTCTTGCCGCGATTTTTGTCGTCACACACAACACAAACGCGCGCGTTCACTCCAACGCGGCCACGTACACCAGCTTCCGGCCGGGGATCGACGAGCCCAGCGACAGGAACTTATTGAACGCACAAGCGGACGGACGTGGACAACCGCAAAACAGTTTTACAGTGACACGCGGCAACGAACGCACTGGCAAGACCGGCGGCCCGGTCACAAAGCTGCAGTAACGATGCTGTTGATGCCGGTGCCATGATTCAAGCCGAGAGAGCGCCTTTCCTTCTCGCCTGCTCGCCTTGCCTTACCGCGCCGTGACCACTTCCCGGGTGGCCATCGTCACACAGGAAAGCAGGGCTGCTGCTGCTGCTGTAATCGAACACCACACACCTAAACCCTGGCGGCACACGACACGCACGCAAGAAACCGAATCGAACGTGTACGTAAGGCAACCAACCCTACAAACGCATCTTGTGGTCACACGTACATGAGCACAATCACACACACACACACACACACACACAAACACAATTCCGGACCGGTGGTAATGTGTGCCCGCACGAAGCCCCAAACACGGTTGTTGATCGACTGACAGCAGGCTGATTCGATTGATCGTGGACGTAGTTTGATTGTGAACAAGCACACACACACACATTCACACAAATACACCCTCAACTTGCATGTGAATGTGTAGGGCGGCGGTTAGGTATGCGCACGCGCCTCCCACCGGTACACCCACCCGCCGTCTGGCCAACCAGGTGCTTCCCGATAAGCGTTTTCTTTTCTCTGGAAGGCTAACCGGGTGGCACGTTTATACTGCCCTCGCTTCTCCTTCTGCAAAGGATCACAATTATGCTCACACAGGTGGTACAATATTTTATCCACTATTTTATCCTTCAACTGCTGTGGCGCTGCTTAGCTTCGTCGGGTGGCAAATATCATCGCCGCAGCGCTTCATATAACTTCCTTTGGATTTTGTGAATTGCCGGAACCGGGGATTTTGAAACGAAAGAAAATGATATTCAACTATTAGTAAAGGTACACTGCTTTCAAACAATCATACAATGTTTTATTTTCATTTTGTTATATATTTTTTTTAAATAATTTAACTGTTGAATGGATTCGCGGGATGTGACACACCGGGATAGCTGGAACTACGAAGCGATCAAGCAACGGAAAAATCAAATCCGAAAAATTCCTACTTCATGAGCATTCTATGTTCACCGAACCACACACACACACATACACGCTTGCCGGAGAAGATTAAGCACGCTGAAGACATCCCATTCTTCTCAGAAGATGAAAGTTCAGGGACAAGAAGGTAATAGTAGGCAACAACATTAAAAAAACAGCACAGAACGTAAGAGCACACATACACACAAAGCCACCCACCCACCCACACACATACAGACACCGTCCGTCACAAGGTATACCTGTGGAGAAGCGGGGAGGGGAAGGGAATCTAATGGAAATTGAATCTCGTCTCGTCAGACGAGAACGTGTGTGTGTGTGTTTGTCCAGCATCCAGAAATCGTACCAAATTTCCAAAAATTCTGCTTCCCTTTTCACACACGCGTACGTTTTCTATGCTTATGCTACTGATACAACATACCTCCCTCAGTTTGCTTGTGTGTGTGTGTGTGTGTGTGTGTGTGTGTGTGTGTGTGTGTATATGCGCGCGGAATTGCAAGAAAGAAACTGCTCATGCTCATGCACGATTGTGAGACATAAAAGGAAAGAAGGTGAGCATACACCGCGACATAACACACACACACACACACAAGCGCACATACATGCTTGACCGAGACGGAGCTACCGAAAAAGAAAGAATGGCTGCATCTTTCTTCAGGTGTTTTTTTTTTTTTATTCGGTTTGGAACCCAAATTTGTGTGTCTCTGGTATGTAAGCCCAGAGTGGGGAGGGGGGGGGGGGGGGGGACTTCCAAAAGGAAAGTAATTAACACACAAACTCACAAAAAAGCTAAAAGAAAACATTTCTTGTCGTTGGTACATCGATTTGGTAGAATCTTTGAAAGAAAAAGGGACACCGGAGAGACAGGAGCCGACAATTGCAGTCATTCCCAGAAGTACTTAAGATACATGCACACACAGACATAGCGTGTGACAAGGGCAGGTGGAGGAACACCAACGTGAGTGAATGAGATGGGGGAGTGACCAGAATTTTGATGATGTCTCTCGAAAAGCTTTGATGCCGCTGCTTGACCATGATTATCACCACCCCTGGAGGAGATTCACCCCCCCCCCCCCCCCCCCCTACCAGGACAATTACAATGCGATCATTTTATTGTTTTGTTCAAATTTTATATGCTTTACCACCTCAGATAATCACCACCGCATCAGGATAGGGCAGGAATAAACTTTGCTCATTCATCGATTCTACACTATAATTTCCCATCATATCAATAAGCGCCCACCGCACACACACACATGCATTACAACCCCCTTGCAGAACGGGAATGGGGTGTGCGTGTGTATGTGTGGCGCATTCCTTCGAGGCAGGTGAAGAGTTCGGCAGGCAGTAAAAAAAAAGGACGGGAAGATAGTGACGGATGGGAGTTTTCGATGCACTTTGATTTTAAAAAGGGACTATAGGGCCAAAATAAGCATTTCCCCACTCAGACACACACGTGCATACGCAAAGAAAGGTCGAATAATGGGTTGGAACTATCCAAACAATGATTTCGTACCGTACATCGGATCGATCAAAGCCATTTTCGATGGTTTTCGAGAGCGAAAAAAGGGGAACACAAAGCTTCAACGGACGGCGCGATGTGCAAAATGTGTATATATGCGGGAGAGGGAAACCAGTATGTGTGTTTGAAGTTTGGACGGATCTTTGCACCCTCTTCGTTTGAAACAATTTAGCGAAACTAACGTTGCATAAAAGATTTTTTTTTTTGAAAGCATAGAGATCTCGCGAGCACAGATTTCAAAAAATATGACTCCAAATAGGAAATTGCCAGCAAACAAACAAAAAATATGGCAATAATAGTTCCCAAATAAAAAAATTCTTCTGCAATTTCCACATTGCACACATACACTCCCCCACACACACAGACCCGCGGCGGTAGACCATTTGCGTTTCATCTCTCGCTCGCGTCTTTAAATGTCCTATCCGTCCCGCTCACGCTGGCTCTGTCCCGCGTGCCGCAATTCTTCGATCGCTTCGCTTTTGCTCCACAGAAAGGAAAGTTAAACCAGTGTGGCGGCGGCCCTCCAGGTGAAAGAATTAAACCTCCTCTCCTCCCGCCATCCGAAGGCGGGGATATGTTCCGAAATTCACACTTCTTCCTTCCCAGCATCTCTGCCACCCTTCCCAAATATCGGGGGATCAATTCCAGCCCTTTTCTCGTGCTGTTTGACTGCACCACTGCGTGCAAAGCAGACTGCGTTCGCTTTGACCGGACGCACCCGTTTTGCTTTGATATTTTAGAAGAACTAAAAAGAAAATAAAACAGGCATTTGTAATAAAGCTCTTGAACCCGGAATGTGCTTTACGGAACCGTGCTGCTTCTATGCTTCTGCAGTAACAGCCTTTCCGTGGTTTTAAGAATTGTTGGTAAAATTGGAAAAAACAGGATACATTTGCCGAGTGCAACGTTTGCGCAATGGTGTATAAAGGTGTGTAGGGAAAGTGCTCCAGCAGCAATGGTGTACGTCCCCGAAAACACACCAAAAATTCAGTCCATTTTGTCTGCGAAAAAGTCGCACGAGCCCCACCACACCGTTTGGGGAGGATAGGTGAACTTGGTGAAAAAAGGGACAAAAACACACATACATACACAGATAGACTGAGCGTCCGAGAGAGAGAGAGAGGAAGAGAGAGAGCGAAAAAAAGGGATTAAAAAACGACACAAGCTTTAGGGACTCGCACAAACCCACATACACACACAAACACACATGAACACAACGATTGTAGACAGCAGCGAACACACCAAACTACTCTGCACACGATTCTTTCACACCACCACCATCACCATCAACCACTCGACGAACAGTTAGCTTGTCACACGGGACGTGAATTTCGTGCGACACGGATTTTTAAATGCTTACATGCTTTTCCTTTGTCGTTTTCGTTCACGTATGCACGCGACGCACTGGGACACATTCGGTACCGTCTCCGAACAGTGCAAGGAATACACAGACGACGAGCTACACACACGCACCGTTTTGTTGCCCGTCACAGCCGATCGCCATCTTGAGATTCCTGGAGTACAAGTACGACGTTTCGGTCCGGTGCCCGGAGCATACGTTCCGGAGCGGATTGCATCTCCAGTGCGGCGCTGTTTGGTTTTCCCCCAACTAACGAAAATCGGTTCGCAAAGTACAGTGAGCAAATAGAGAAAGATTTTTTTTATTTAATTTTACTAAACGCTACTGGATTTAAAAATTAATGAAAATTATATTTTAAATTAATGCCGTCAAGTTATATATGGGATGCGGGCGGTAAAAAATTTCGCAATGAGAATTTCAAGGTTATCGTGAGTGTTTTCTTTTCTTACTTTCAAATCGCTTTTGATGAGAGTGTACAAGGTAATAAGTAAGGAGTAAAAATCAATAAAACATTAAATTAAGCAGTTCTGTGCAACATTTGTAAACGTATGTAAAGTGTGTTGGCAATCAATATTCAGGGAAATTTGCTTGAACATTTTCCCGTCTCATGGCCTATTATGAAACATTTCAACCATATGGGAGTTGGACGCATTTTACCGAAACATTTTTAAAATGGCCAGTTGATATGCAGGCTCTTGCCAAATCCGGCTGTGCAATTTTTTTCAATACATTTTTTATACACATGACGATATGAAAGGATAGCAAGTTGATTCTGTTTAATCATCTCCCTCAACTCTAAACATGCAGCATCCACGTGCATCTTTCGCAGGTGCTGCCTAAATCATGCTGCCCTTTAGTTCATTCAGTACTGAGACAGCAAGGTTTGTTTTTGCTAATATACGACGGTATTTTCTGGATAGCCAAGGTCCTCCTCGAAACGAACAGCAAAGCCGAACGTTACGTAGCTTGGATCTCGTTTTTTGTCTTAATTCTCAATATATTATCCACTTAATGAGATTCAAAAAACCGTTTTTTTTTTTGTTTCGGTTTGTTCTACATGCTTTCTTATCTATTCATCACAACTCAAAACGCGTCTAAAAAAAGACACATATTACCGGTTTGTTTTACCAACCCATCGGTTGTTTGCCATACGAGTTCAACCTAATATGAAATTCAATTATTCAATGATTCCATGAATAAATTATCAAAAACGAGAAAAAAAACACACACCCTGGTAGAAGCCACTCAGAGAAGTGCAAAAACACACACCGTACAAAACGGTTTTTACTCTTTCGATTCCAGCATGCGTTGAAGTTTTACTGTGCGCGTTCGAGAATGGAGCGATTCGGGTTGATTTGCACCGCCGTGCTGTTTGTAGCATTAAAATTGTCTGCCAGCGCAGCGAACGAAAGCCGCCGTATTGATATCGAGTTTTACGACGTACGGACGAACCGTATCTTCAAATATCCTACCATTTCGTTGCGCCCGTTTCCAACGAATCAGCCCAAATTGGCGATACACGATAATCGCTGCGAGTGCGAGACGCTTGTTTGCACGTGCTGCCTTGGCATACGTATGGAGCGGTTAAACTTCGATCGAACGTGTAAGTAAGGTGTTAAAGGTGTGAGGTAGATCTTTCGGCTCGTAAGTGCACCGTTGCTTGAATTTTCTGTTGCAGTTTGCAGCTCGTTCACCTACGTGCCGTACGATTTTGCGATCGATCTGGAGGTGTTCATGGACGAATCGTCTATCTATCGAAATTCGGTATCAGCCAAAAATCCACCACCCTTCTGCCTGCCCGTGCCCGTACCGTATATACCGCTGAACGCAAACCTTTGCCTGAAACTGTTCGATATCTACACGCCACGCCAGAATCTGCACATGTGCCTGGACGTGGAGGCACGTGTGTGGACCAATCCGCTGCTGATACTGCATTTCGAATGTATGCGCATGGGAGCGGATGGGCTAGTGTGGTTAAAACCGACGGACGGTGATGGTTTTGGGCCGTTGCCGGCTGGAACGACCATCGACACCTACGACGAAGTGATGGAAGAAAGACTCAGTACAGTTTAATTGTTTAGGATAGCTTGTTTTAAGCTTTTAAGGGGGTGCAAATGCAAACATTTCCCATCTATTTTCAAATATTCCAAAATAATAAAGGTGAACAGTATCCGCAGCCTACGTGCCGTAGCAATCGAGTGTCGTTTTTTTCGTGTTCTTCCACTACTACTTCTTGGGCGGTTCCTTCGTACCGTACGTCATGCCCACGCCGATAATTAGTGCGAGCACGGTAAAGCCTTGGGCCAGTATGCGGGCGCGCATCATGTACTGCGACATCTGCGACCGGCCCTGGCGGAAATTCCACAGCCCAAACCCGAGCGCCGTTAGCGTGGCGGCACACCCGATCGGGACGAGCGGATTTTCGTTCACCTTGCGTATCATTTTCTCTTTGGTGGTTTCCGCATGTACGCCGGCAAAGTCTTTCCGCATCTGTATCCAATCAAGCTCCTCCGCGGGAAGGTCCGACGGACCGGATGCGGCCGCTACCTGTGGCATGCTTGTGTGCACGGTTGAGCGTTGTTACTGGTTGATTTGCTGCAACAAACAAGCACAAAACCAATCGGAAACGGATCGCGAAATGTTAGAAAATTGGTCAAAAATTAGCACCGATTTATTGCACCGCGAGCTGGAGCTTACATAAATGTATATTAATGTTATTTCGTATCTCTGCGAAATAGGCAGTGTTTTGACAGCAGTTTGTTTTGTCGTAAAGGAACAGCAACCTTCACACCAACACTCCTAAAGGGCAACTTTCAAACACGTGAATTTCAAATTCAAAAAGGTATTCAAATTTTAACCGTTTTTCGAAGCAATGTTATGTAAAGCGTAAAATAAAGCCTAATCAAATGAAGCAAATTAAAAAAACAAGGTAAGAATAATAGGAACAATGCCACATAACATGCCCTATGTAGTTTGAAGACAATCCAGTGTTTGTAATTGCTTATGCTGGTTTGTGCGTGTCAACGTATAGGCATATAACAGAACGAAAGACGTTACAAGAGATACTTTTCATACAAAAAAAAAGTTGGATAACCCTTCGTAAAAGAACTAGACAAAGCGCTGATTTGAACTCGCTTCCAAACAATTATTATCGTATCCAGCAAAATTCTTTCCGAATTTTAATATGAGCGCAATGCACCCTGTTGTAACGGACAGGGCAAGCCAATTGCATGACAGCTACATCAAGGGCTTTCGCACGGATGGTACGTGCAGCCGGTTTATCCGGGCACTAGCTGCCTGACATTCGTGAAGAAGTTTTCCAGCGAACCGAACGCGTTCAAATCAACCTCTCTCTGTATCGTTTTTGCGCGTCGATCGAGTTCATTTTACTTCCAACTTCTGCATCAGGTAAGATATACAAAATTCAGTTTCTCTTAATTTTTGGGCCAAGCCAGCATTTCAAGTCGCTGTTCGGGTGGGCTGTTGGCAAATTGGGTGTTGAATGTGCGAAAAAACTCGTAAAAACAGGATCAGGAATCAGAGGCCGACATTTGATTCGGCGTTCGGGGAATCGGTACGGATTCTGACCATATACGCGATTTATCGTCATACAAATCATTAGTTTTTGAGGGATTTTGCATCAAATTAGTTGGTTCCGTTCGTAGTTCGTAGTAGGTTCCTTCTGCCGATAGCTTCGTTACAACCAGATGTCTCATTACACGGGAAGTTTGTAACGAAAGTGTTCAACTCTGTGTTTATGTAGGTGTGTGTGTGTGTGCAGGAATGCGGGGCTGGATAAACGGTGCCGGAATTCTAAGCTCCGTTTCGTTTCTATTGAATAAAGAGCTGAGAAAGTGCGAGTATAACTTAACAAAACGGGGAACGTTTAGGGGATGAAATATGTCACCCGTTTTCGTGCTTCCGCTCGAAATATTCCAAACGCCATTTAACAACTAGTCTAGTAGGCTGTCATGGCGTCGTTTTTTTGTTTGCATTTTTCCCCTCCCCTACTGTTCGCTGCGTAGGAAGGGTGACCAAACCGCAGTAGGCATTTGTTGCAGTTGAAAAAAGCTTGTGTTCACGCGTGGTTTTTTTAAGCAGACGCGATAGAACCACAACCTACGAAAGCGCCTGCCTTAAAAGGGTTGTCTAACTCGGTGGTGTAATTGTCAATATGTGAGTAGGTGTTCTGTTGGTTGCTTTTTTCAACTTACATGCTTGGCCGTGCTGTTTGGTACAGAGTGTTTGGATGTCTCTTCTGTCTCAGCAACCGGCATGTGACGATAGTGGAAGTGTTCACCAGGGTTGCTGAGAGCTGCAAAACGTTCCGCGTTTTTTCAGTAGTTCTGTTCCTAAAATAATGCTGCTAGACATTGTTGATGCTACGATATTGTGAACCGATCCTAGTAATCGACCAACTTCGCAGATGTTGACTTTGACACAAATGGCCATTACAAACAACAAACACTTGGTTCAGCCGGTGAATAAGTACCTCTTTTCCGAAGACCCTTAAAGCGCAATGATTTTGGGGTTATGAGTGGGCCCCTCTCGCCGACCCACAAACTTATTAGGTCAATCAGATCCAACAAAACATCGATTAGATTCGTGTTGCCTTACGCTTACTTTACTCCTTTCCAGCTGCGTCCGCGAATACTTACAATCAATCAAACCATACCAATCCTTCAACAATCACAAGCATCAAAATCCATGCCAGGAAGCGATGGCTCGGAACAATCAAAACATTGCACCGTTGCATAGCGCCTCCAGCGATGATGAGATGTGTGAGACCGAAAATAACTCCCTGTTAGAGTCGGTACCCATCCTACCCGGTAAGTAATGGCGGCGAAGGTACTCCGAAGCGGCGAAGGTATCGTAATTGCTGTGTCCATTTTTTTTCTTCTCCCCTTCTCTTTCCAGGCCGTATCCAAATGGCCATTATGACGAAGAAACCAACAAATGAGCCAAATTCTGCCTTCTTTTACTTTACGACCGACGAGCAGCTGGTGTATGCTAACTTTTACCAGGACTTTGGACCGTTGAATTTGGCGAAGTTGTATCGATTCTGTAACATTCTCAACAGCGCGCTCCAGGATGAGGCGCATGAGGAAAAAACCTTTGTTTACTATACCCGCAAAGACCCGAAAAAGATCTTGAACGCCGCGTACCTCATCGGAAGCTTTTGCATCATCTATCACCAGTTCGGCGTGCCGGCCTTGATGAAAATGCTCGGCCCAATCCTGAAGCAAGCGAATGGGGCAAAGTTCTGCGACGCGTCGCTGAATGATCTTACCTTTCTGTCGTTGAAGGATTGCTTCGGAGGTATACGCAAGGCGGTACAGCGTAATTTCTTCAACTTTAATGATTTTAACCTGATCGATTACGAGCACTACGAGTGTGTCGAGAACGGCGACTTTAACTGGATCGTGCCAGGCAAACTGTTGGCTTTTTGTGGGCCCAACTCGCGTACCGAGCGGACCAGCGATTCGATCATGTTGGGACCGGAGGAGTATATTGACTACTTCCTTGCCAACAATGTCACCACGGTGGTGCGGCTAAATTCTCCACGGTACGATTCGCACGCCTTCATGCGTCATGGCATCCAGCACCATGATTTGTACTTCTCGGACGGCACTTCACCAAGCGAACGGTTGGCGAAGCAGTTTTTGAAAATCGTAGAAAACTCCCGCGGTGCTGTGGCGGTCCACTGCAAGGCCGGTCTCGGCCGCACGGGCACACTGATCGCTGCGTATCTGATGAAGCACTATCAGTTTACTGCGATGGAATCGATCGCCTGGCTACGCGTTTGCCGTCCCGGATCCGTCATTGGGCAGCAGCAAACCTGGCTGATCAGCAAACAGAGTCAGCTGCTGCAGGAAGGGGAGATCTTTCGTCAGCAGCGGCACCATGTCTATATACCGCCGGAAAGGCATGAGTATGGGGTGTACAGCATGGTAAAGCACGAGAACGCACAGAATGCGTCCCAAACGCCGATCGCGCAGTCAACTGCTACCGGAACTACACGTGAGCTCGACTCAGAAAACGTTCAGCGTATCTCGCAGCGCGTAGACACGATGCGGCTGAACGATGAGGATGACCAGGAAGGGGGCGATCGTGTGGACAGTGCATCACTCGCCAACAACAACATTGTCCACTGTAAGCTGATCCGTATGAAAAAGGTTGCCAAGGTAACAACCCGCCACACGCGTTGGACCAGATTTAGCAGTGGACGTACTGTTGTGAGCACCGCCACCAGCATGGCCACCACCGTTCGCCGTGGCCGAGGTTATATTACCCCGTTGGGTGGAACACCGCAGCAGCGTACATCACTGCAAGAGTGAGTCACATCGCGTGTCTATCAAGGCTTCGTATCGATAGCAAAACGGTTCTAAATTTTTGTCTCTTACTTTCGGTAATGTTCACAGCACGCTCGTCAATCGCAAAAAAACGGTCACCACTCGGCCGGAAGCAAATGCTACACCTTCCGCGGTTCTGCGAAACCAGCGCAACGCCTCGATACCAACGTAAGCATGACCTCTGTGCTCTGTTCTACTGATTTGCATTGTCGAGCTTTTAAAAAATAAGAGCAACTTATTTTATGAAGTAATAGTTAGGAGTTTTAACGAATGATTTGGCCGACATATTAGCTTAGTATAAATCATTTACCTATTATGCCTTTTTTCCCGTGAACTGCAGTGCCTCGCAGGGTGATCAGCTGAACTCAATCAAAGCCGCCAGACGACAACATGTGCCAACCGATGCCAGCCAGCAAAAGCAAGTATCCAAACCAAACCCTTCAAATGCTATCTGACTGTCTAGTTGTTCTTGCGTTCGGAGTTCTCTGTATTTTGCGGTCAGAGATCTCTGAATGCTGATCTGACTTTTTTTTCTCTCATTTCAAGGATCAACAACACCAAAATGACTACACCACCGGCAACCATTACGTCTTCCCAGGCTGATAACTCAGCACGTCCAGTTGTGTCGGCATTATTTGCTGCTCTCGATGCGAATAAAGGAGACAGCGCTGAGTTAGCGGTGTCCAGCTCTAGTGCCACCATGACAAGGAAAGACACGCTGAAGAAGAATCATTCCGAAGATGCTTCGATCTCACTGCCGTAAGTAGCACGTTTTGTGGTAAAGGGTTGCTCGACATGCTGGTTCTTAACAACACATACGCGATGCATTGTTTATATTGACATGTTGGACAATTGAGCTTGCGTTGCTATTACGATGGCTTACCTTTCTATCTATACTAACCGAACGACCTGCTACAACTACGGCGCTCATAGATAGAGTAGTAATCGAACCTGTTTTTTAAAGGGCGAAGAGATTTTCCAATTCCTATCCCTATCTAGGATCAATTAACCTTAACCTCAGTTGAGAAGGAGTCCTAAACTACATGTTGGAGTTTGGTGTGTGTTTGTGTGTGTGTGTGTGTGTGTGTGTGGTAAACTTTTACTAACTGGGCCTTATTAATATAGCTAAAGTTGACCCAAAATGGTACCAAGCTTTAGGGGGTATCAAACTCAAGTTAAATTTATTCACACCCTGCAGTTCCTACCAAATCTTCCCCACCACCAATTCTCTCCTTTCTCCCGTTTTTTTTTTTTTTTGTTTTTGTAAATCAATTAGGAAGCGAAGAAACAGAATGCATGGCAGAACAGTAGCCGCCGAGAGAAAGAAACTAGCAGGAGGGAATGTGATACCGCCAACGAAAGGACTCCAGAAGCGAAGTCTATAAAAAAAATGGTGGTGTTTCTAGGGTGGAGCATACTTTAAACACACTGTAAAAAAGAGGTTCCCGCTAAACAAGGAATGGAAGGATGGAAGAAAGTGTTGTAGATTCGGGAGTTAAATTAAATACTTGACGAACATCCTATGATTGCATGAGATGATATGTTTACAACAGACCTCTCGCTCTCTCTATCTCTCTCTGTCTGTCGTCCTGTGTGTGTGTAAATCTTAACTTTAGTTTCGTAGCTAGAAATGTTCTTTGTATGAACTTGTTGGTCTGTTTAGATAGGGATTTGCCAAATTGAACAAGTATTAGAAAAATCAAGTCGAATTCGTGAATTCTTGTGGTAAAGACAGTTAGTTAGACAATGTAAAGAAACCGTTCCAATTATGAGAGCTACTTGCTCCATTTGATTTCAGTGTTCGTTCACGAAATAGACACATCACGTCAGCCAAATCTCCGGGGTTCCTCTGTCTGTCTCTCTCTGTTCAGTTTGATGTTCTCCGACTGGCGGGGGTAGGCTCTGAACGTCCTTACTGCTGCTAATGTTGTTTTTCTTTTACCACTTTTTTTTCTAATTTACAAATTGTAAAACGCATTCATTGCACTCATTTGGACACATTCAAAGATCCCACACGTTCGTTGCGATCGTCACCACTCAGGTTAACCAGGGTAAGGAGATTGTGTACGAATTCTCGCTCGACTGTAATCTAATTGTCCAGTAAGTAGCAAGTGCAAAACATGCCCAGCCCAAGTACTGATCGCATAACCGTCCCTTAACCCTTACAGAACTCTTCTGCCCCGTACATTGTTGCCTGCGATGAAAAAAATGAAAACCAGCGAAGTTGTGGTGCTTTTCAAACCGGGAAGCGATTACGAGAAGGAATCTATCTCGTTCGCTATCTCGCTTGATATGACGGATGTGCTGAGGTAACTTCTTTGCCGTGTAATACTGCTGGATGTAATGTTATATCTGTTACTATTCTATATCTTTTGTCTTATGGCTCTTCAGTATCGATCGTAGTGCGGCTGATGCACAAAACATCAACGTTCTCAATGGCTATCTGCGTACTGCACTAATGCGAAAAGAACCAAACAAGGTAATGCATCCGGTGTGTGAAGCAGAAGCCATGCACCATGATTGAGAAGAAATTAATTATTTTTGTCTTTTTTTTCTCTTCTTGGTTTTGCCTTTTTTTCTAGGTACCTGTCACACAACAACCAACTGCACTGTAAGTACTCCTTTATGCTGTTTGCTGCTAGTATAAATCCCTAACTTATCTCTTCCTTTTCTGCTACATGCTTTCGTCCCGTATCGCACACCATAGAAAGCTGACGGAGAATTCCATACCTGCCAAGCTGACGTGGCTGCTGAACGAAAGGAACCGTCTAAAGATTCGTGTCTGCTTCGATACAATGATTTTGGCTGAGTAAGAGTGATTGATTTTGTAGTTTTGATTGACCATCGAAACCATTGACCATTTTCTGTTTTGTTTTTCCCATCCTACGAAAAACTGAATAGGGCGCATCCACATCCAGCGTATCTGCTCGGATTGATCAAAACGGCAACAACTTTGCCGGTATTGAGCAGTCCTCCGAGGCGCCATATTAAGACCACCGTGATGGGAATGCGCGAGAGCAACACCGACCAGCGGGTACTCTTCGGAGTGCGGCTAAACCTGAAGTGGATACTAGAGTTAGTATAATTGCACCACATGGCGCGTACACAAATCACGTGATCACGTCCAATTTTTTTACGGCTTATCATTTCAGAAGACGCCGAGGTTTTGGCGGTAGGGCTAGATGTTCGGATATGTTGAAATCCGTACCCCAGCCAGGTTCGTCCAAAGGTTTCAAGCCAGCAGTACGCTACACAAAATCCCACTCAGCAACAGCGTAAGTGTATAGAACGGCAACATTTAAATTGACAGTTACAGTTGAAAATCGTGTACTTACTCGCATTCGCTCCTTCCGCACAGCATGGAGGTGGAAGATTCGATTGGCGATACATCGCTTGATCACAATGGCAATAATGCAGCATCCGCTGCGGCGTCGTCGCAACAGGAGAAGAAGGAACCGATAGTGCCGACCACCCGCACGACAAGCACTGCTACCGCAGAGACGGACATCAGCCCATCGAAGCGTTTCCGTTTCGATGCCTCCCGACAGTGGTAATCGCAACCAGAGAGTATCCCTGCCCAGCGTTCAAATGAGACTGAATATCATCGGACTAAAAGCGGGACATACACAAACATACACAGCAAGGGTTCCTCCCCCTGTCATATCTTCGGTTTGATCTCCTTCACATTATTTACCACGCCCTATCTAACTCATCGATAAAACATTGCATTTCGTCCGTGCCCATTCTTCTTCTTCTGCTTCTTGGGCTAACGACCTCTAAGGTCCCTAACGTCATCGAATCCGATCTTCGAAATGGTTCAAAAGCACGACAAACTCTTATCATCGCTGTACAATTCCGTACAGAAATAACAGCAACGATGTCTTCCAACTGATGGAACATATATACCTGCTAATGCAATTTTCCCGATCCGACAAATGCATATTTATCTTACAAGCTATACATCAAGCTCTCCAACATATCAGAATAATTTACATCCTCACAATCCTTCATAAAGTGTATTATTGATTTAAAATCAATAGAAAAGGGTGTTGATCCAGCAAGCATGTTAATATGTTTACGTCGGGCATATGCTAATAAGCTCATCCCAATGATACAATGATGGAAATATTTCTAACATTTCAGTGAATTTATCTATATCCATAAGTTGACACTCGGAATCATCCATACACATACTTACTACATGCGCAAATATTAATGAAATTTTCAGTACTAATTCACTTGGTCCGGTTCGTATCTTCTTTCGGCATTGATACTTGAATGGTTTTAAATATTTAAAGGAAGACCTTTTAAGTTAATATCAGAGTTAGATAAGAGAATGTCCCATATTTGGAATGCACCGAGAGCGTTCCTCCTTGCTCTAGATATTTTCTCCTTGCATAGCGATTGTACGAGGAAGAAATAGCATCGATCAACACCTTTTATTTCGAGTGGTCCATGAGCCGTATTGACCTCATTTCCGTACAGCACCAATTTCCAATGAACGATGTGGTGACAGCCTTAATTCCCTGATTGTATTTTTTGATTACAGCATCGGCAGATTTCGCCGCCCAAATGTGATAATTAACATAAAAATCATCACCGACACCACATCCTGATCATGTACGTCAGCAGAACTGATGTACCTTTCATAAAAAGAATATTTAAAGTCATACAGGGTATCAATGTCAATCTTTAATTTCCTGGATCCTGGAGTGGCTACCGCATCTGCATTATATGCCGCATATTGCCATGTTGACGGCTTTTCTTTATATCTTTTGAGGAACCTCGAAAGGTTTGGATTGTTGTGTGATCTAAAATCACGAATGACACACAACAAACCGATATTGAATGGAGTTATTTGGTGGAACAATTTGTCATCGGAAGCGCGAGTATAGCTTTGTGTAATAAATGAAGCATCCATAACGCCAATGAACTAGAGCACTTGCGTTTTTAACTGATCTACTGATCTTTAACTTATGTAACTGACCCCCTGAAATTTAACTGATCTTAATTTTGCCATAAATAAATCTTTTCGCATTAATAACGTTGATTTTGTTGCGCTCCATGCCAATCATGTGAGCGCAACATACACAAAAGCAAACACTTTATCCCATAGAGTGAGACAACTCATTTCGAGCACATCTGTTTGTGAACAAGATCCTCATAACGCAGCGTAATTAAAATTTAGGTACAGTTTAATTAAAATGCTATTAAAACTTATTCCTATTTGTTGCCATTTTTCATTTAAGAAAAATGCATGATATTATACGTGGTTCTACTTAATTAAGTTTTTGCTATAACATCTCTAGCTTTGCATTTTTAAGATGCCATTTTTCCTTACACAAAAAAAGAAAGTATTTAAAAAAATTGTGTAATGTAATTTAATTAACACTATACAATTTTTTATTTTCATTTTCATTTGTTATAATTAATATTTTGTTTTTGTTTTGATTTGCTATTTTGCCTAAGGCAGTATAGTGCAATTTCTGATATAATCAAAGCGCGTATTCATTTAAAAGTCGAAAATGTTAACATTGACAACATCACTACTCTAAAATCACGTGACGATCTCGTTAGCATACGCATAGGTACACAGCAAAATCTCGAATGCGATCTGATGCATGGGAACACATTTTTAAAATAAAATTCCCATAAAGTGTATGCTGGTTACGATCAAAGCGTACTCACAAGACGAAAAGCCTCCTTGGCGTGATACAAACAAACACAAACGACACTCTTACGATAATCCTGTGCAACATATGTACTGTCCCGATTGTTTCTATTTTCCCGGGGGTTTGTCAGAGCGAACTTTGCGTACCTTTATTTTTAAAAACATAAGTACTCGTGGTCGTGCAACACTATCAACTCACGTATTTATTGCCTTGCCGAGTAGGGCTGTATAAATAGGAATTAGCGAACGAATACGCGTAAAACAGTAGAGTGCGTTGCTTCTGTCTCCTTCTGCCGGTTGCAATAAGGATTATGTTTTAGTCTGGCAGAAGAGCACCTTCCAGTGAGGGTTGTTTGCAATAAAACAAAAAGAAAACAAAACAACATCACTAAGTCAGAAAGTAACTTAGTTTTGTGCGAATGAGTGCCATCGTAAGATATAGCAAATCCCTTTGAATTGTATTAATTTGCATGAAACGCGGGTGCGGCAATTTATTTTACGGTTATGCGAAGAAATGTGGAAGGAAAAGTATGTTTAAAAATGGAATGTACATACGTATATTTAACTAGGGAATTGAACATCCAATAAGCCGAGCTTTAGTACAACGAGTGTGGGATGGGTTTCTTCTCTCTCTCTCTCTCTATTTACGTTCCCTACCTGCCCTTTCCCACCCTTTCCCTCTTTTTGCCAGAAGGAAAGCTTTAAGCGATTTTTATTAAAAATTTATTTAAAATTACGGCATAAAAGCCATCCGTATCCAGTCCCTCCCTCCACAAGTACAATGTGTGTAGGAGTGCATAATTTTGGCACTGTGAAAAGATTAGAATAATAAAAAAAGGAACAAAAACAAACGAATCACGTGTAAGCAAGTGACGAGAAACGAGATGAAAATAAAATTTAAAAAGAATATATGAAACTTGTGTTGTACGCTTTAAGGAGCAGAAGTGAATGACAAATCAATTTCGCAACGTCCACTCCTTCGGTGGATTGATAATGATAGTTTTCTTTTTACTTAAATTCACACTTTATTTAGGACCATACATCGCAGGAAAAGCAGCGGGTTGTTTGGTAAGCAAGCTCGGATAAGAAACATACGTTTCGTTCGCATTACTCTGCTACAGGCGATGTTCTATCGACCAGAAATGATATATGTCAGCATCCTTAACATGCAGCAATTATTCGCCTTTAATCGTCATTGCGACCGATTTCTGATATTCTTGATCATGAGTGTGTGTGTGTGTGTGTGTGTGTGTGTGTGAAAATTGTGGCGAGTATTCGCGTAGAAAGTCGTGTGTCGTGTTATATGTTACCACCATCATCCACTTCAGGGTGAGTAGTCATTCTAAGCCTACTTTCTGGAATAACTATATAATATATCCGATTGCTAACTTATTTTTAATATTTTTAAACACGCTGTTGCATTTTAATCGTGTGGTTTACTGTAATGGGAGGTGAAGCGTGTGAGGAACTGTACCCCACATTCCAATCTACAAAGTCTTAATTAATATACGTGTTTCGTTTAATTTGAAGCGTGTCGCGCGACACTCACTATTTTTTTTGCGTACATGAAAACGATGTGATGGAAAGCTGGTTGGTTTGGTGGCAACGATTCTTCCACACGTTGCACTCGTTCTGCGCGCACCCGGCACAATATCCCGCACGTAGCAATAGAAAGAAAGGATAGTATGACTCATCCACCTTAGAGTTCCATGCCCTTCTCTGCATCAGCCTGCATTCTCTCCCGAAGCTGGCTTACGCTGTCCTCGATTCGAACGATCAGTCGAATTTTCTGACGAGTTAAAAAAAAGCATCACAAATAAAGGAACTTATTATCCTCTTTTCTCTTCCTTTTCTTCCAAAACAGCGCCTCATTCGGCTCGACTTACATTAGCACGATCGCCAGGGGTGTTTCTCCACAGCCAGATCATGTATCCGGGGATGCACAGCATCGACGACAGTGCGGTAAACCAGCCGAAGGCATGGGCCCAGAACGGGTACGAGTAGCCAAGGTACTTGATCGGTGTCCATTGCACGATGTTGAAGATAAATACGCCCTGCCGAAACGGTATCGAGAAGCAAGAAGGTAAGGCGTGTTAGATAGTTTGCATAAAGCGGCAACACGTGCAGTAACGCCGGTACAGGAAAGTACAAGAAGCACACAGTCACACAACCGCTCATTCATACATTTCCATCCGTCAACGATAGCGATCAGCATTCTGATGGTGGTCTTCACTTATTTTGTTGTATCAGTACCTGAAGAAGTTCAAGTATATATATATATATATATATATATATATATATATATATATATATATATATATATATATATATATATATATATATATATATATATATATATATATATATATATATATATATATATATATATATATTTATTTATTTGTTAACAATACAGCGGATAGCCGTCGTACTCAAATATAAAATATATAAAATAAATAAAAATTATATATTTTAATATCCGACCTGTAGAAGGGTTGTATGAGATCTGCTTAGGGGTATAAGCTCCTATTAGTCGCATACTCAAATTGTTAACATGCAAACATGCACTGTGGTAAGTGTGTTAGTGTCGCTAGTAACTACTTACTTACACCTGCTTTGCAGTCTTCACCGACTGATGAAGTCTTCGATACCTCTCAACCAGAACTAGTGTACCAACAATATACCCCAACATACCCAGACGCTAGCAAGTAAGACGTTAGTATTTGAGATAAGTTCGTTTCCATTTCCAATCACATAACGTTAAACGCAACTTCCGAAACAACGCAACTTGAAGCGCAACTTACGGCGCAAAATAAATGTTCTATCGAAATGCTGGCAGACAACAAGAGTTGCGCTGCAAGTAAAATAACACCAGTGAATTAAAACATTTGCAGTTTCATAAACTACACATTTGATCACATAGTGATGATGTACACAGTTGGATTAGTTGAAAATAAGTGTATTATATGAGATCATGAATAAGCATGGTTAGAAATTAGTAGACGCCAAGCAAACCTAACCAAACTGAATTAGAACACAAACAAGGAACGCAATTAGCATCTACTTCTACTAAGTACTATAAATTTCTGCTCAGTTAGTTTACGGCTGGATGTTAGTTTCGCTAGCGATGAAAGCGGGAACAATTTTCCCTATCTGTTCTCAGCTCCATTTTTTTCACTTCAATCGCTTTTCCCACACAACAACATTTTCCTTTTTGTCGTCTGTTATCACATCCCAGATGTCTGTAACCTCTACGCCAATCGACGTGTTATATACGTGTGATAAATCCGGAAAAGGTCTGTTGTGGAAAGTGTACTGGCATCGCTTAATACAGCCACTACCACCAGTGATGATCAACGTGGAGTTGGGAGCCCAGGTAGAACATTCAGCCGCTTCTTCTTTGCCGGATGTAGTTTCATCTGCCATATCCATCGAATGTTTTGAAGTGTTGTTCGATTCATCCGGCGCGTTTTGATCCCAGAAAGAGACGTCTGGTCTTCTTACACTAAAATCGCAATTCGACATTCTGGTACTGATGTACAGTTTGTCTATCAGTAAGGGGTCAATATCAGTGTCGCTATTTTCTGGTTCCGGCTCTTCTGGTGCTCGCAGTGATGGCAGCGATACAATGACTTTAACATCTGCCAAATGACCGTGGTGCGACACTGCCAATTCGTATGCCGTAATTGGAACGTTGGCTGATTGCGGTAGCGGCAACGATAGCAGCAGCCCAACATTTGTTCCAATCCACAAAAAGTTGTCGATTATCTGCATCGATGTTACTGTTACACATTCTAGATACTTCAATGCCGACGATTTTTCTAAGAGGTGTCCGATCATGAAGTTGTACACACGTGCAATAATATTGATATCCTGCAGATGGACGTGGTGTTTGGCATGGTACAGTGAGATTACGTCACAGTTGCGTCGTGCAATCCACAATCCGTGAATAGAATAGAGTAGCAAGGATATGCGTTGCTTGCGTTTGAAACTGCCACAAGGTGCGAAGAAGAGCTGCTTCACGAAATCACCAGCTTGATTATCGTACACATATAGACGGGTATCAATCGCCATGTAAACGTAGGAATCAACCGCACACATTGCGGAGACGAAACCACAATCGCTCTGTTGTGGGTTCTCCATATCCCAAACATCATTTGCTTTGAGGGAAAATACTAGCAAACGTCCATCGAGCATGCTAACGAACACACGCTTGCCATGGTAGAACAAGCAGCCAGGAATACTTTCGATGCTGATGCTCTTCAATTGCTTATCAATCATGGGATAGGTGGCAGAGTAAACTAGCATGTGGCTATCGGTAATAATCCACACCGTATCCGTCGCCGTATCGCCAACCTGTCCCACTGGCACATACACCATCGAGGTGACTTCCACGTTCGGGAAATCGATGTTTGCACGCATATCGATCCGGTGCGTCTTACGATCGTGGTTATACAGCGAGATCTTGCTGCTATGCGTATCCTGTGAGATAAGCCACAGAACGTGGTGTTGTTTCGACCATGTACGGAACTGCTCGTTCGAGTACGCCGAGGAAGTTGTAGTGGGTACAAAGCAGCAGGCTCCTGTTACCTGTGGCGAAACAAGGTCAAGAACAAAAAATTCTAGTAAAAGGTTGCTCCTACGGGTACAGTTTACTTACACTCCATACACCATCCAGATCGCCTGCTTTAAACGACTCGGAAAATAGTGCCTCGTACGGTGGGCACATCACGCTATGCCACCAACCAATACAGTTCTCTGGACGCAAAGCTAGCTTAGCCATACGTATATTGTAACACCATTCCTTCTTTTCGTCTGCGGTCTTTGCCAACAATAAGTACTTGTTATCCTTACTTAACCGTAGGGATATTAATTTCGGAGCATCCCGCTCTGGTTCAGATGACTGTAATAAAAAAATGGCGTAAATAGAATGTGAGTTTAACACCGCTTGGCTCTATCTCTGCCTAACATGGTGGGTGGATAACTTGTAGTCCTGATGTGTAGATTGCGGCACGTAAAATCATTTTACAGAAATTATATGACACACATATATGAAATTGATAGATATCTGTTGATTAAACGATGAGCTATAGTGCTTTCAGTGAAGCAACTTCTAATATAGTGCTGGGTAAAAACACTGCTCAAACCAAACAATTTTGAAAATGGCTTCGAAAACATAGCAGATCGCTATAAGCTCTGCTTCGCTCTCGAAGGCAATTAAGTGGATTTGAACAAATTGAATTTGACCAACAATCCTTTTATCGTGGTTTGGACTAAGACCTATCGACCCACCTGTTATTATCTGCCCAAAAACTTACTTACATTGGAACAAAGTTCGCCCAAGTCCTCAAGACACATATCCAAAGGTGGCGTCGTATCGTGCTCTTCAAACATACTCATAAAATCTCGCATACCTTCCTCAAGATCCAGTCTGAATTCATCCAGCTGGCCACACACAACATCAAGCTCCTCGAGCGGTGTAACCATTATCAGCTCGCCGATCGCTTTGGTTTGCCGGGAACATACCTTCTGCTCACTGCACTGGGCTTCACTCTTCCTGTCGGGAAGCTCCGCACAGACAAGTCTGTCACTCAGCAGCAAAACGATACAATCTTTCTTAAAATTTTCCCTCAATACGCCACTGTGCAGCAAGTGGCAATTGCCCTGACCATGGGCGAAGGTTGTGAAAGGATCCCACTTCTCTATAGCATGCAGCACCGTCTCAACGGTTTCGTTATTGCCGCTAGCTTCATTCAGCTGTTTTTCCAAGTAATCGACCCGTTTGATGCACCTATCCACCATGACCCGATCTTTATGGGTTTCGGGCGTGTACTTAGCCAGCTCCTTTAACTGCAAAAACAGCTGGGGCATTCGTTGGACCGGCAGTATAAAGTAGTCCTGAAATGTTCGTTGTCCACCAACTGCACGTAGCCTGTCCGTAACATACGACGCAAACCTGGAGTTTCTCTGGCATTCCTCGGTGTAGAGCTGGACCGTCTGTTTGTAGCGCTTGATGAACTTCTTGTACCAGTGCAGCAACACCGGTTGTTCCAGCATAGCCGAGACCATCCAACCGGCAACATTTTCTGTAGGCCAGTCTTCGACACATTTCTCCATCAAACTATTTATGACCTCATGCAGCATGCAGATGTGCTGGTGTACGGCGGAAATCTTTTGCGCTATATCTTCGTCCACGATCGTATGATCCAATGACATTACGGGAAAGATATACTACAAAAAAAAAACACATCAAATTATCTTTTAATAAGCTGAAGTTTGAGGAGTAACCTATTATAGCAGAATGAGGTGAACGTACTTTATCCAGCTTGTGCAGTCCATCAAGATAGTTTTGCTCGTGTGTGACGATCTCAGCGACTATATACCATCGTTTCTGGTCGTCAGGGGACAGGTCCGCCGGCACTGGTGGCAAACAAGCGCGTTTGCTGTTGTTGTTCGATCGGAGTGTCGCCTTGGTTCTAGACAGTCTAGTAGGGGATTGGGAAACACTGGATTGGGGAACACTTGGAAACTTTCTCGACATTTTGATCTACTGGAAAGGACAGAATATATGTATGCCTTCATAGAGTACACATTTCTTTGTGAAGAATATAACGCATTTCACTTACCAGTAGAGCTTCCGCGAAATGCTGAGAATTTTGTTGCTGGTCCTTTCTCGAGATCTAGATAGCCATGTCTTTGTGACGCAGTGGAGCACCCATTCAGTATCGTCTGTTGAGTTTTAAACAGGATGTGAAAGACATTATTTTTCAGTACATTTCAGTACAGTAAAGAGAGAGGGAAAAAATAAAATGAAACTTTGATATTGACCCAAATTTAATGCCAGAGCTGCTGGCAAGCATTATTCGACGGTGAATCTATACGTGTTGGAAGTTACATTCCCACATTTCCTACTCCTACACCAAAAATCATCTTAATTGAATAAAACTAGAAACATTTAACCACAAAACAAACTAAAAAGCTATCCCCCATTAGTTGACAGTTTGCCACGCCAGCTACTGTCAATCACAATTAATATCAGACAGTTACAAATCGAACGCATGTAGAGGAATGCATCTAGCAACCAATTTCACCATGCTTTCAATTTCAGTGTCGTTCTGATGCGCTCCTAACGCTAGTTCATACCTTGCCCATCTCGCCCGTCATTGAGGCAAATCATGTGCAATAGCACCCGAAGGCTTCGTTAGTGTGTTCACTAAATGCTTTTTTGTGCACATAACGAGCAAAAGTCGTAACCTTGAGCCAGTATCAGTGGCACGTTTGATCGCGAAGAAAGTAAAGAGCAAGCACTTGGTACATTTGAAGTTCTAAAGATGACGTGTACCAACAAGAATCCAACCGACATGCAAAGCAACCTCTTAACACTGCATAGAGGCGTTTTTATCACATCAGTTTCTTCAAATGGGACTCGAGTGCATGTTTAGCCGGAACTTTAGAAGGATTTGATTGAAAATCCGGAACCGAAAGTTTGCACAGTGGAGAAACATTAAAAAAAAAAACAATGGAATGTGATGAGCACATAGTTTCAAGCCAGTTTAGCCCTAGCAAAGGCTTAGCGCGACTATTTTTCATCCTAGTTTCACTTCACTATCAGCAATACATTTAGCACAGCACAATCTTTTTACCATATAAAAATAATTACCAATAATATACCTGCACTTATAATCGGTGTCTTTCCGATGGCTTTCGAGAATGTACTGATCCGACGTGGGGTTCGCTTTCGGCGGATGACGTTTCTATCGCTAGTTACCGTAGCAACTGGAGGTAGAGATGCCGTTAGATGGATGGCTCCTAGATCTTGTGACACTATTATTATGTGACTCTTTTCTCTTATAAATATATCTATATCTCTAATTATCTTTGAGTTAAATTAAACAATATATCTATGTTCCTTGTTCCTTGCTGTGTAGTTTTTGGAGAAAAAAAAAACCATCCCAAAAGAGCAAGCACTTGGTACTTTTGAAGTTCTAAAGATGACGTGTACCAACAAGAATCCAACCGACATGCAAAGCAACCTCTTAACACTGCATAGAGGCGTTTTTATCCAATCAGTTTCACCAAATGGGACTCGAGTGCATGTTTAGCCGGAACTTTAGATGGATTTGATTGAAAATCCGGAACCGAAAGTTTGCACAGTGGAGAAACATTAAAAAAAACAATGGAACGTGATGAGCACATAGTTTCAAGCCAGTTTAGCCCCAGCAAAGGCTTAGCGCGACTATTTTTCGTCCTAGTTTCACTTCACTATCAGCAATACATTTAGCACAGCACAATCTTTTTACCATATAAAAATAATTACCAATAATATACCTGCACTTATAATGGGTGTCTTTCCGATGGCTTTCGAGAATGTACTGATCCGACGTGGGGTTCGCTTTCGGCGGATGACGTTTCTATCGCTAGTTACCGTAGCAACTGCAAGTAGAGATGCCGTTAGATGGATGGCTCCTAGATCTTGTGACACTATTATTATGTGACTCTTTTCTCTTATAAATATATCTATATCTCTAATTATCTTTGAGTTAAATTAAACAATATATCTATGTTCCTTGTTCCTTGCTGTGTAGTTTTTGGAGAAAAAAAATCATCCCAAAAGAGCAAGCACTTGGTACTTTTGAAGTTCTAAAGATGACGTGTACCAACAAGAATCCAACCGACATGCAAAGCAACCTCTTAACACTGCATAGAGGCGTTTTTATCCAATCAGTTTCACCAAATGGGACTCGAGTGCATGTTTAGCCGGAACTTTAGATGGATTTGATTGAAAATCCGGAACCGAAAGTTTGCACAGTGGAGAAACATTAAAAAAAACAATGGAACGTGATGAGCACAATGTTTCAAGCCAGTTTAGCCCCAGCAAAGGCTTAGCGCGACTATTTTTCATCCTAGTTTCACTTCACTATCAGCAATACATTTAGCACAGCACAATCTTTTTACCATATAAAAATAATTACCAATAATATACCTGCACTTATAATGGGTGTCTTTCCGATGGCTTTCGAGAATGTACTGATCCGACGTGGGGTTCGCTTTCGGCGGATGACGTTTCTATCGCTAGTTACCGTAGCAACTGCAAGTAGAGATGCCGTTAGATGGATGGCTCCTAGATCTTGTGACACTATTATTATGTGACTCTTTTCTCTTATAAATATATCTATATCTCTAATTATCTTTGAGTTAAATTAAACAATATATCTATGTTCCTTGTTCCTTGCTGTGTAGTTTTTGGAGAAAAAAAAATCATCCCAAAAGAGCAAGCACTTGGTACTTTTGAAGTTCTAAAGATGACGTGTACCAACAAGAATCCAACCGACATGCAAAGCAACCTCTTAACACTGCATAGAGGCGTTTTTATCCAATCAGTTTCACCAAATGGGACTCGAGTGCATGTTTAGCCGGAACTTTAGATGGATTTGATTGAAAATCCGGAACCGAAAGTTAGCACAGTGGAGAAACATTAAAAAAACAATGGAATGTGATGAGCACATAGTTTCAAGCCAGTTTAGCCCTAGCAAAGGCTTAGCGCGACTATTTTTCATCCTAGTTTCACTTCACTATCAGCAATACATTAAGCACTGCACAATCTTTTTACCATATAAAAATAATTACCAATAATATACCTGCACTTATAATGGGTGTCTTTCCGATGGCTTTCGAGAATGTACTGATCCGACGTGGGGTTCGCTTTCGGCGGATGACGTTTCTATCGCTAGTTACCGTAGCAACTGGAGGTAGAGATGCCGTTAGATGGATGGCTCCTAGATCTTGTGACACTATTATTATGTGACTCTTTTCTCTTATAAATATATCTATATCTCTAATTATCTTTGAGTTAAATTAAACAATATATCTATGTTCCTTGTTCCTTGCTGTGTAGTTTTTGGAGAAAAAAAAATCATCCCAAAAGAGCAAGCACTTGGTACTTTTGAAGTTCTAAAGATGACGTGTACCAACAAGAATCCAACCGACATGCAAAGCAACCTCTTAACACTGCATAGAGGCGTTTTTATCCAATCAGTTTCTTCGAATGGGACTCGAGTGCATGTTTAGCCGGAACTTTAGAAGGATTTGATTGAAAATCCGGAACCGAAAGTTAGCACAGTGGAGAAACATTAAAAAAACAATGGAATGTGATGAGCACATAGTTTCAAGCCAGTTTAGCCCTAGCAAAGGCTTAGCGCGACTATTTTTCATCCTAGTTTCACTTCACTATCAGCAATACATTAAGCACTGCACAATCTTTTTACCATATAAAAATAATTACCAATAATATACCTGCACTTATAATGGGTGTCTTTCCGATGACTTTCGAGAATGTACTGATCCGACGTGGGGTTCGCTTTCGGCGGATGACGTTTCTATCGCTAGTTACCGTAGCAACTGCAGGTAGAGATGCCGTTAGATGGATGGCTCCTAGATCTTGTGACACTATTATTATGTGACTCTTTTCTCTTATAAATATATCTATATCTCTAATTATCTTTGAATTAAATTAAACAATATATCTATGTTCCTTGTTCCTTGCTGTGTAATTTTTGGAGAGAAAAAAAACCATCCCAAAAGAGCCAGCACTTGGTACTTTTGAAGTTCTAAAGATGACGTGTACCAACAAGAATCCAACCGACATGCAAAGCAACCTCTTAACACTGCATAGAGGCGTTTTTATCCAATCAGTTTCACCAAATGGGACTCGAGTGCATGTTTAGCCGGAACTTTAGATAGATTTGATTTAAAATCCGGAACCGAAAGTTTGCACAGTGGAGAAACATTAACAAAAATTCTATAGCTGGTCCAAGTTGCCGAGCTAATGAATTACACAATATCGTAACGCAATAAACACACAAACAAAGTTGCTTAAAATGGAACATTATGTTTCAGTCGAAAAACACTCCTATCTAACTACCCCAACTGGTACAAACACAACAGCTTATCATAATATTGCAAACATAAAATTTTTGATCAGAAATTCTTACTCTTTTTTTACTACATCAGATTTTGCACGCTTCTTTCTAGCACTACTGGTGGGATACAAGTCCTCGCTGGAACCATACACAGAGTAGTACACGACTAGAATCAGTATCACAAACAGCAAGCTCATTTTAATCATATGAAAATTTAAAAAAATTTTACAAATCAAATGGTTTGTGTTCTAATTTAACTCATACTAGTGTGCAAGGCTGACGATCAAGAACTAGCTAGTGTAACTAGCTTCTTCGACGGTTGATGAAACAATGATGTATTACCATTGCACCTACAATCGAGCAAACCTTCGTTGACTCCAATACGTCCAAGGACATTCGGGAGGAGCCGAATCAGGATTTAGCTTGGCGTAAGATCGGCAAGAGAGAACAGTTGAATAGGCGAGAAGGATAAACAAAGGATACGGGAATGTTCAACGCAAAAATTCGAAATGTACTTCAGCGGGGGAAAAAGAAACAACACAAGAACGGCCCTGTATCTCTTGGTATCAGGTAAATCCTCGCCATATACGAACGCAATACTTCCTGGATGGAATGTGGGAGTGCTTTAGACCAATTTAGATAGAAATTTTCGTTTCGTGCGCTCTCACCATTGTACTTTAACAAAGTATGTGTCCCCCTACGCCAGAAATCCTGTGTGACTGCTGTATTTGTGACCCCTTACTGCTTCACCTATGAGTTGAAATAAAAAAAAAAGATAATCGTACAACAGTAATACATGCCTAATACATCATGTACGACTAGCGCATTTATGGAGGGTGAAATATTTAACATTATAGAAGAAGCATTTGTCATCTCGTACCATATGACCCTAGGTGTCAATGGACAGCAAAAACCGGAAACGATTACATTTCATCAACATCACTGAGGGGTGCATCAATTGACTCACTTGTCGTACCGTTTGGGCAGATCGTTCCGTCGAGCATTTCGAATCAAATTGCTTCCGTTTTTTTAACCAAAAACTCTTTCTATTATGGTTCATAAGAGAAACGTATAATTTCTAAGAATAATTGTGCCCTAAACAATTCATTACCATCTGTATTACAATGTCAGTAAATTAACTTTCTCTTGCCCAGGTAGGTACCGCAGGAACCTTCGACATCTTGATGAAATCCTCTGGCAATCGTGCTCAGCTTCGGTTTCCAAATCTTTCATGTGATTTTGCATTTTGATCGCGTATTTACCGAAAACCAAGCGTTACAACGAGCACAATTCCTATCTATCACACTTGCAGGTGTCTTCACATCTACTAATTTCTTCAAAATTGCTCCAGGTCGTTTAGCGCGTGGCAAACTTTTGATGGCCGATAGAGTTCCTTCCAACTCTGCACCATTGATTGATGAAATGTTCTGACGCGTTTATCACCGTAAAACATGTTGGTTCATTGCGCACCGTTTAATCTACCTGAGCACTTCTCCGTCGCCTGCATAACACTGCACGTAACCACTGCCATCGCTACACGATCTTCCAGTACTGCCGCACGTTCGAGCGTGAACCAAAAACTGGACCCGATCGACTATCTGATCATTACGCTAGATGGTCAACAAATGCCTTAGCTACAACCGTACCGATGGATGCACTCGACGCGACTGAAAGGGTCCCCTAATGCTCGGTTACGATTTCAGCACATCCATTTCACAATATTCTTGTATGAGAGCACTGAGCTCTTGATTTCCAACCTCTTGACCCCCTCTGCCCTTGACTGCATACGAACCATTAAGCTGTGTACATTAGACATCCCCAATTCACGCACACACACATGCCTACTTTACTAGCGTGATGACTCTGTCCGATCATCCCATATCGTACAGAGATTTCAAATTGTCTCCTACATCCAGGGGACCTACCGCACATCGGTACCGTAGCACCGATTTGCATAAGCCAAGCACGCAAAACTGTTAACTACAAATACCACAATTCTTGCACTCCACCGACTGAGCGCATAGTAAGCGTATCTTCGCGGCGGTCTAGTACCTCCTTCCCCTTTGCTGTGCCCGCAATCCGGCCCGAGTACCTCCGCAATCATGATGATTGTAATGGTTTGTGTACCACTTGGGTGCATCCTTCAGTCGTTGAGCGAAATAGTTGCCACGAACGCTGGAAATAAATACAGTTGCAGTTCTAAATTGCATTTAGAAAAATAACTTAAACTGGAATGCTCAGAGGATCACGCATGAGGAAATTAAAAGTCTCCGTTCTTGAGAGAGTCTCACCGACTTGCTGTATCCATTGGCTCCACATCGGGGGCAAATGTTGGGCGGTACTTGTCACACACGCATGAATAATGCGCGAACAGCACCAATTGGACGTTTCCTGCTTAGTGGCGGTATATTTTTGCTCCTCTTTAATATTCTTAAACTTCAAAACACACAACCTCATACGAATATCTCACATCAGATGATCCACATACTCTCATTAGCGTACCAGTACGATACATAGTCATAGACGCAGAAGAGTAAAATAAAGAGCTCTCCTATTGATAATGTTCTTCTACTAAATGCATCATCGATATAAAAAAACAAGTAAATATTTAAATTTCTTATACTGATCAGTTTAGGGGCCGATATTGAGGGTGAAGGCGACATCGGTGCAGATCTTCATACGGCAGGACCCTAAACTCAAATCCCATTCGGATCGTTTCCGCGTAATGAGGATGGACTGTCCAACTACGTAGTATCAATAATTCTAGTAATCCTTTCGATGACCGCAGTGACGTAGCAGATCATTATGCCAACAAAGAAGTGTCTTCTTCTTCACGATCTGTTCCATTAGCTAAAAAAAAGTGGCAAAATTCACTACATTTTTATATCAATTTCGAATACTAACCGTTTAATGCTGGCTGTTGATGATAGTAGAAGCTTACCATTAACAGCTGCCAGTGTTCCTACGGGCATCGTAGCCATCGTGCAGTCTATCATTTTTTTTTCTTGTTGCCCATTAAATTTGTGACAGGTAGAGGAAACAAACCGTTGCTAAATAGGAAGTGTCCAATTGGCCATTTTCGTGCGTTTATTTATGCATCATGGTTGTCCGGTGGACACACATGATTGATGGATGCGTTTTGTGTGCCCCGCTCGAAGCATTTGAGAGACCGCTGAAAGAGAAATGTGCGGTTGTGTGCAAGTAGAAATAAATTTAAAGCGGATCTAGCGATTTAGTTTACTAGCTTTGTTTATGTTCCATTTCCTCCACACCAGGGACGCTATAACTGCAGCGATCTCATACTATAACGATACGGATACGGTACTATTGTGATGCCGGTACTAAACCAATACTAACCAAGCGTGGTCTTGGAGATTTTTTCAACATATACTTGTGTATGGTTGTGTCCCGGTACTTCCGGTGTATGGGATGATTTATGCAATGCCACGAGTACTGTTGTGACAAACATTCTACGTTTCCTGTAACGATCTTAACGCCATCCACACACCACAGCACATTCCATAAAAACCGGCACATCACTACAAATGAAACGAAACCATTATTGAGGCAAATAATGTTTAGGAGTGATTACTGACCCTGTTGGATGTGAAGTTATTCGTGATCTCCGGGTGGGGGGAAGATACATTGTAGAGCAGGACTGGCAGGTGTGGCATCAGCCCGTGTGACGAGCGGGCGCGATTATTGTTTTACAGGCCGATCTTTTCGGTCAGTTGATGTAAATGACTCGTACGGTGAGGATGTCCGGCAAGTACCTGTAGTCAAGATTTGGATCAGAAATTCAGTTCAGTGATTGTGTGTAGCTGTGTGTAAAAGAATGGAAAGGACATTCGGAGTTATATGGAAGGACAATCTTGTAACAGCAGGTGAAGCAACATTCTAGTGAAGAGCAAAATGATTGTTTATACAAATTCATGATAGATCGCTGAAGAACTAAGTGCCAATGACCAGACTAAAACGATATGAATCATCAGCTAGCCTACAGTTGCACTCCTTCGAGAGCCGTTCCACAACGTAAAGTGGTGACAGAGGTAGAGCTAATCCTCTGGTGAATGTTAGACGAACTGAACCATTTATCCTCATGTGAAGTAGGCAGTGAGTAACAGTTGTGATTCAGTTATACCATTCTAATGCGTCCATAGAACGCGTACATACTGTGGCGCTTTAAATCTTGTCGGAAACATCTCGTATATTCTTACAATTTAAATATAAAACAGCACCAACTTGTCACCAAACAAAGAAACAACTACAACGCAAATCTTTATCATGGACAGCTTCCGGGAAGCGCATAGAATCCAAAACAAAAGGCATTCCAGTCCCATTTAGTGCAACCGAACGCCTCCACACCGCGCTTGCAGCATCAGTTGAAGGGGGTTGTTTACATGCCCGCTTGATCCTTGACGCGGTACGCGCCATCTGTACCATCGTTGGAGCTCCATAAGTACCAGGATATTGTTGTGTACTTTCTTCGCGATCTAAAGAACTCCTCCCCATCGATAGTGGCTCAAGGTTACGGCTATTGCTCGTTATCTGCACACAAAAAAAAACAACATTTTGTGAACACACTAACGAAGCCTTCGGGTGCTTTTGCAAATGATTTGCCTCAATGGCAGGCGAGATGGGCAAAGGATGAACTACAGAGACTGGACAATTCAAGAGCATTGCTTACGATGCATCAGGATGACACTGAAATTGATAGCATGGTGAAATTAGATGCTGGATGCACTCTTCATATGCGTTCGATTTGTAACTGTCTGATTTTCATTGTGATTGACAATAATTTTCGTGGCCGGCCAGCTGTCGTTCTGTGAGAGGTTTTTGGTGGATTTTTTTTATTGCTCTATTCGATTATAAGGATTTTGACAAGGATATGCTCGAAATGTGGCGACAAAAATAATTTAATTAGTCCTCTTACGGCTCAAAAATAAGATAATATGACGCTTAATTAAAATACGTCGTAACACAAATTTTGAATTTACACACTTCTGTAGACAAGATGGCCAAAGATAACAATGTGGTCTGCAGCTTTGTTAAGTATTAACCTTAAATTGATGTTTAATATTTTCTAACTTATACTTACAGATTTTAGAAGCGCGGAAAAGTATGAAGATGCAGGTTCCCATTGGATGGTTGCGTATGAATGTGTGATTGTGTGACTGTGTGCTTCTTGTAGTTTCCTGTACCGGCGTTACTGCACGTGTTGCCGCTTTATGCAAACTATCTAACACGCCTTACCTTCTTGCTTCTCGATACCGTTTCGGCAGGGCGTATTTATCTTCAACATCGTGCAATGGACACCGATCAAGTACCTTGGCTACTCGTACCCGTTCTGGGCCCATGCCTTCGGCTGGTTTACCGCACTGTCGTCGATGCTGTGCATCCCCGGATACATGATCTGGCTGTGGAGAAACACCCCTGGCGATCGTGCTAATGTAAGTCGAGCCGAATGGGGCGCTGTTTTGGAAGAAAAGGAAGAGAAAAGAGGATAATAAGTTCCTTTATTTGTGATGCTTTTTTTAACTCGTCAGAAAATTCGACTGATCGTTCGAATCGAGGACAGCGTAAGCCAGCTTCGGGAGAGAATGCAGGCTGATGCAGAGAAGGGCATGGAGCTGTAGAAAGGGACGTCCTCACTGCTCTAATACTTCCATCGTACCGGATACGCAGCTCAAGTGCTCGACGGCAAGCACTGTACAACTTTTCCAAATTTTCCACATCTAAAATTAATAATCTATTAAAAAAAAGGAATTATTTGTGCTTTTCAATTTAATTGCTCCCTTTAAGTGTTGATTTTTTTTTACATCCAATCAAATGCAAGTAATCCGGTTCGAATTCTAGCTCGATCGCTTTGGAAATTTTATGTACGTTTTATCCGAAATGTAGATAACCTCTGATCTGATTATCATATAACAAACAAAAACCCGTAGCTGGTTTAAACGCTCGATAAAGCGAAACATATCCTGCCGACATAACGTACCGTCTGATTTCTGGGTCTTATCACCGACTCTGCTAGCCTGCGTAATCAATGGCAGGTGTGGGTGGGCCCAGTTATGGTAGGTCGTTTCGCGCGACGGTGATCGTTTACAAGCAAGCCAACACAAGCAGCCGGAAGGGTTACAGGAGACTCTGGAGAACGAACAAAATGTACAACAACGGTGTCCAAATGTTGCATCGTCTTGTCTAGCGGCGTAACCAATGCCGTGGTACAAACATGCTACAAGCATGTGCTCATTGAACGAGGAAACAGTTCGCGCTATAACCAAAACGTCGGAACCGACTCTGCACGCCGCCGTAATCGTCAGGTCTATATGACGAGCAGGTTGCGATGTAGCGCTAACACAAACTTCAAGCGGAGTAGCTGTATGCATAAAGCTTCCTCCGTTTGCGTAAAACTCCGCGACAGCGTAGGGCGAAAATCACACTCCGCCACAGCGTTTTGTCTGCCTGCGTGTGGGTGTGTGTGTGTCCGTGGATGGATATCGCTGTGTGGAAGGGAATCCACACTTCGTACTACCAACACCAGTTCCAACGGTGCACGTGCGCGTGAGCGCAAAGGTTTCAGCCAGTTACGCCGCGGCACTGATGTGATTAACATGTGCGGGAACCGTAAGGTGTACCGCATTAAACCCAAGAAACCAACGGGGAACCCATCTATCACTACCTTCGACCCATCAACCGTTCAACCTGTTGTGAGTGTGACAGTCCTAGTGGCATAGTGTTTTACGGAAGCAACAGCACCCCAGGCACAAGTGAGCACATTGTTGTGATCCTCAGCACAGAGGTTGGCGAGAGTCGAGTGTGTTATCTTCAACGATTTTACCGGTGACTATCCCGAGTGAACGTTGTTGGCAGTGTAAATACGTAGGTCCGTAAACAAAAGCAAAAGGTTCCGTCAGCTCATGACTCATGGGCAGACCTGACCACCTGCTGCAAGGATATGGCCAAAACTTTCCATAATAGGGATCTATACTGTTGATAAGGAAGCCAATGAATAGTTTATAGGGGAAAGAATTTCTCGGCGTAAATTTCTCACAAAAAAAAAAAGAAATTTTTGCAAGAAGAGTTAACGCTTTTAAGGGCAAAATAAAGCATGAAGATCATGAAGCTGAAGCTCATCCCATGTGCCGTGAAACTTTTTTTTAGATATTTAGAAGTGCAGAGGAGCCCTCGACGGTGTTTGGGCCACCCGTTCGAGGACACACGGTTTCCAATCATCAACAGCAGGTTCTGTTGCGCAAGCCAGCCGAATGACTTCAAATGGTGCGCGCTCCACACGCAAGACGGTCGTCGGCACACCGGTTCTCCTTGCGAGTCACCGGTTTTCGCGCCATAAGTGGACAACGACCGATGGCGACCTGCCCGTAGTACAAGTCCGCGACCTACCGAAGATGGCTGTGTGCCAATCATGATAGTTCAATTGAACAAAAAAACGCACACACACACACACTCACATGAATGTCCAAAGCAGGGCAATCGGCTAGCCACGGCTGTAAGATCTGGGATTTCAAATTGCGCGTAATCAATGCCGGAAACTGAAAAGCACGCTGCAAACCAGTTGCTCGCTGATTTGAACTGTACAAAGCTACCCTAATGTATGTGTGTTTCTGTGTGTGTGTGCTAGTTTTTCGTGTATTTAACATATTCATCGATTCCGTACACTTGGCATGATTTGATTGCCATGTCGAAAAATCACGTCCAAGTTACACGCGTGGGAGAAATCATCGATTCCACCACGGAGTACGTGGGTTGACGTTTGTTACGGATTCTTCTTGTCTCTCAAGGTTCTTTGCTGCATTAACCGTTTGTGGCACGGTGAAGTCTGCCTCTTTAGACCCATATGATTGTCAATGTCAAAGATAATGATCGTAATTGAACATGGCGTTTTATGTTGGTGTCTGATAACAAGATCAGCCATTTATTAAGTGCAACTAGCATTGTTTATCCCACTGCCTGCTTTTGCCAAATATATCTGTGGAATGTTGTATCAATCGGAGTTGGTATTCGTCCTAGGATAAGCGCAAGTACTACCCACCTGGCAGGGTGGTTGCCTAAGATACTCCTACGCTAATGAAATGCAAACCACCAGCGCTTACAACGCTATCCAACGTACGGATGACACGTTCGCTTGTGTGCCCATATGTGTGAGTGTGTGGCTTTGGGTTGTCCATTAGTTAGACACACAGCTTCTATCCATCTGATGGTGATGTTTGCGCGCGCTCCCCCATACACGCTAATATGACCATATTTGTCCACCTGCGCGCCCGAATGTGTGACGATGTGTACGATTTGATCGATCGAGCCGAAGATCTCCATACCGGGGCACCGCGAACGTGGGTCCGTACGGATTGCCACACACACGTGATTTCCGGAGCGTCGTAGAGTTTTCGCCACTCATTGCTATCGCCACCAATCGGTCTTCCGGCGTGAACTAGCGTAGTGGTCGAAAGTGGAGTCATCAGCTGAAGTGTTTGTTGTTCCTGTGCCCTACATCATTGTTAGGTCCCGTAATACTGTTATACAGAGCAAAGTAGTTTGGTGGAAGTGTGGTAATAGTGAGATATGTTAGTAGATTAGTTTACAGTGCAGTTGACGTCCAAAGGACAACGATAAACGTAAATCGAGTGTGTCTTTGTGCGTGTATGTAGCTGTGTGCACAAGGGAGCACACGTGTGCCAGTGTTCATCTGTTTGCTTCGGGATACAGCCGAAACAGAACAAGATCAAGCGCGGCATTCAATCAACCGAATTGGTCATCTCCCAGCTCAACTCTCACTGAGTGGTACATCAACACGATAATCAACCAGCTTGTGATCGGTAAGATTGTGTGAGATAATTGAAAAATATTTGCCACTGTCAAACCTTGCTTTCGCTTTTTTTTCACAGAAAGCTGTCTCACTCAATCAACTAACCGTATAGTCGGCCATATTTGCCAGGGAAGTTGGTCCAGCAATAGGACTTTAAGGTAAGATCGATATCAATCCCGACTACAGATAGATTGTCACAGCTTTTCAAACATAGCGGATCGAGCGTAGGTTGTGAAGTAACCGAGTGTGAATGTCCGGACGTCAACATACTCAGGAATAGTCCATTTAGCCGCCAAGTTGTGGTACTTGAGTTTTCGGCGCAATTCACATAAAACGCAAATTGAAAACCTACCCACCCACGCGTAAAGGTGATTCACCTTGTGCTTTAAAAACAACGCAACGTAAAACAGGTTTCCATTTGGACATCGGCCTTAAACGGACGCGTCATGTTTAGGGTTTCTTGACATGGCACACATTTTCTGAAGGAGTAGAGAGCGAGAGAGAAGTTACTATTTGGTTTTGCTGTATCCTTAAGTCTGCCGGGTCATGGATCGACGAAGGTAACTATGGTCAGGGTCAGTACAACACGACAGCAAGGCGAGCTCTTCGACGCTACGTCGAACTGCTACTAGACGACGTTAATCTTGACGCATCTCTTCCTGATAGTAATGAAATTTATTTTAAAGGAAATGGATATATTTAATTGCTTTGCAGACGCAAAGCGCTTCTTACGTGATATCCGCAAGGTGATAATGGCTTTTGAATAGTTTCTACCCTCGTGGGCTGTATGTCCTTCACAGTTATCCGTGCAAATAAGTTCGTCAATCATAAAAAAACCTATATTTGCTAAGCCTTGAAAGCAAGGCTAAAGATGCTTGCATAATTGGAGGTGGTACAGCAAGCCAACGCCTTTTCGATACCCGATGAAGCTTTAACGAATTCTGACGTCAAACTGCGTTTCGCTGTCTCCGATGAGTCACGCTCGCTTCGTCTGAAATTTGAAATCATCGGTGAAACAATGCGATGGGTTTGGCAGACTTTTGACCCCATCAGTAGGATCATACACAGCTTCTGACTTCTAATAAAATAGAAATTCTTGAAGGAGTAATAGTTTACATCTCTTCTTCACAATAAGTTCGTAGAACTCGTACTTAGGCGATCCGCGCTTTCCCATGTAGGCACTTGGTCACGGTTGGTAACTACGGTACAGCTCCTATTACAGTGCGACTAAAAATTCGCAACCTCACTCCCGTTTGTCACCAACTTCCGCCGACCGTATTACACACGAATGGTAGCACGAGAAGCTGCAGCAATAATCAACATTCCACCCGCGCCACTTAATTCTCGCATACATTATTAACCATCGACACCAAACACCATCATTGATCTCGTCGATCATCCGTTCGGGGACATAGATTGCATTGTACTTCCCGCATTCCTGCTATCTATCATACGCAGTACACCGTTTTCACCACGATCTAAGGCGAAGGTCACCTCCCGCGTCCAGCAGTCCTTCATTTTCACCTCCCCCACACCATCCCGGTTATGCTCGGTGGGTGGATTGCCCAGGTACTCCATGTCCACCGAATGGCCGGGCGAGTGCATTATCTCGCGCGGTTGGACGCATTAAATTGCGCACTGATGACGCCTGATTGTGCGAATGCGAACCCGGTATGGAATGGCATCCCGGAGTAAGGCGGATGTGGGATGGATGAAGAAGAATGCTTACGCGCGTCCACCGTCATCACCCATATGAAGCTGCATTTCATTACAGGCTGTGGCGGGTTTTGAAGTATGGGGCGAACCGTATTCACAAAACCTCCTTCCGTCTCTTCGCGCTACAACTGTGCACATTGCTCAGTGCGGGATTTAAATTAAACGATGTCGTTCGCCGAGCGTTACAAAGGTCGCATCGACTCATTATAACGTGCAGTACTACTACCACTACTACTACTGTTGGCGTGATATTGGCGTTTTTTTTTTGTTTTTGTTGCTGCTAGAATATAGCGATCGTGCAGCGTAGTGTGGTAAAAAAGACACACACAGTCGTTAAATGGAATGAGCTATGTCATGCTGGATATGGCCGATTGGACGCTTTATGTCCGTAGGTGTTAAAGGTTTCTGTGATCTGATCAACCTGGCATGCGACGCATATAATTAGACTACTTCGGAAGCGTAGCTGACATCTGATTGTTGTATCGGATGTCAGTTGTTCGGATTTGTTTACACTGTTGTGTACACTTATGGACCGTGATTATACAATCAGAAACTTTGACAAGCGTTGGAATGACTTTGAGCAATAGAAATCAAGTCACACTTGAGGGGAGGCCAATTAAAATTGGAATTGAGACTGTGGGAATTCTTCTGCTTGGCTTAATTACTTGGCTAGGCTCTAAGGTAATGCCGGCCATCGGAATATCTTACAAGACTGCCAATACCACGTAGTTAGATAGTCAATCCTCACTACGGGGGGACGGTCCGAATGGGATTTGAACCCCGGTCCTGCCGTTTGAAGGCCGACGTCGCTGTCGCCTACACCACCGGACCGGGTGGGAATAATTCTTGCAAATATGATGATGATCTTATTCTGCTTCTATAAAATATATTCTCAATAAATGTCAACGGACGCCAGACGCTAGTACGTGTTCTATCTGCCAGTGTCAACCTACGATTTCACGCTTCACGCAATTCAATCGCCTTTAAATACCAGCATGGAATTGAAGCGGATCCCTTGCGGGTATACTGCACCAACTCTTCAAGACTGTTTGCAGCTTTTATTCGCGGCGCCATTTTTATTGGTTAATTCAATTTTATAAATCACCATCTTCTGCCTGCTCTCAAGCCTGCACGTTCCACACGGTAGGGTAGTTCTAGTCGATATAAATATATGAGTCCCTTTCTCTCGGCATGCATCACTGACTTTTACGATCAAATCGACACTGGCGGTTGATGTGTCCATTCGTCGATGCTACCATACGCAGCACGGGTACCGCCGGCAAATAAGATTTATTTGACTTCCTATGGCAACAATCGCAGGTTGTTTTTTTTTACGATCAAATGGTAGCAATCGAATGACGTTGAAATGTCCTTCAGCACGTCGCCACATTGCTATCTGGCTGTGGCGTCAATCATTAGGAGGTGGCGTTTGAATATCCGTTGCCATACGTGCCATAAGAATTTCTAATGTCTTTGTTTGTTTTTCTCTTGCTTTTTCTCTCTCTCTCTCTCTCTCTCTCTCTCTCGTCTAGCAGGACCAGCCGTACAAATGGTACAACGGGATACCGAAACAGCAACAGCACGCCGCTCGAAGCGTTCCGTTGCCGGTGGTACGCCGGACACCGAACCGAACGCGATCGTCAGTGAGCAACGCTACGAAGGGCTCGCCCTGGAGGGCGTTAGTCCTCAGGTTGCCCAAAATGTGGTAAGTATCTAACATCTGCCTACACAAATAGCCTACCGTTGCGTATCGATAAGCTCGTACGGCACGTGTGTGCGCTGCGCTTAGTATACATTTAGGCGCATATTCAAATACGCACAGCTCTCAATGGAACTGCGCGCGAAGACCAACGGAACATGCAATCATTTCACACATGAATGGTAAAACTGTGGGCCTCGTGGGCCACCCGATCGACTGTACTGCGTGTTGCGGTTCGTGCGGTTTTGTGCGAACGAAATGATGTCAGGCTAGAACTGTCAACAGACAAGACGCAACGCGCGGTAAGGCGCGGCAAGGCAACAGCAAATTCGACGCGATCGACATCCAATGCCACATTCTTGGCGATCCTATCGCATGAACGGATCCCCATACAGTCCGGCACACATCATATCGGGCGAAGATCTGGCATCCCGCCACCGTCTACCCCGTTCCGTTGCACGTCCACGTGTGCACGATCGAGGCACGAAGTACGCACTCGGACATATGCGTTGTGCAATGGGTCACAAATGATTGCACAACACCGGCCCCTGGGTAAGCTGAGCTGTGGGGGCCGACTCGCGAATGGAACCGTGAGAGATGGCTGCGTGCCTGCGTGCCTAGAACCGTGTCTCCTAAGGGCGCACAGTCACGAGCCAAGCTCCAAAAGCCGGCCTGATTCATCTGGTCCGGTATCGGAAAACAATATGGCTTCAAACGAGATGTCAAACGTCTCACACATGTGTGCTACACCACACCTCCCGGTGTGCATGCATCCCCGCGATCCGCTAGCATCAGATTAGGTGACAAGCAAGATGGCAATAGACAAAAGAGTAGCCAGCCAGCAGCTCCAGCGGAACGAAATCATCCTGCCGTAACTAGGCCGCTACGCGCGCAAGTCATCCATACCCACCCCGGGATAGGCCCGCGCTGTGTGTACTTGACTGTACATTCCTACTACCCTACCCGTAGACAGATGTGTCCTAGACCGGGGGCTAGGGTACCGCAAAATCTAAATCCGAGCAAACGCGGGACCTAATCGGAATTGTGGGACTGATTCGCGGTTCGTGATCGTGACTGGCGCGCTCTCGAGAGGTGTCGTGTGAGCTCGCACGAGTACGCCCGACCCGCAACGCTCGTGTGTGTGTGTGTGTGTGTGTGTCCTTTGCTGGAGAGAACGATGCTTGAGTCCGTAGGGTTACGAAGGCACACCACCGCGCGCTCAGTACTCGCGGTTCGCGGATCGCAACATCTTCAACCGTCCGATGTACACACGCTTCGACAGAAGCAGCAGGCAGCAGGCAAGCCGATGTCTACTAAAATCAGGCTGTGCGAACCGGGCCACATTTAGTCGCTTCTTACTCCCCCATCGTGCTTGTTCGATGAGCTGATGGGCTCGTTTGTGAACTAAGCGTGGTTGTGTGTGTGTGTGTGTCCCCGCGCGCGCTAAACGTTATTCGAAGCAAAAAAAAAGCATAGTAACTCCCCCCGTGACACGTTTGTTAAGGGGACGACGGAAGGATCGGCCAGCACAACAGCGCTTCAACGGGTTCGCCGGCTGAGGTCGTATATCCGGTTAGGATAGACGATCCGCAGATCGACAAAGGCGAGCCAGGCCCTACGAATCCAATACCACAACGACTAGCTGCTACTACTATTACTACCAGCGGTCCGTGTACAGCTTTGTTCTATTCTCCAGGTCCAACGCTAGTTGTCACAGGTGTCTTGACGGTCCCCGTTGTTTGTCAAAGCTTCTACAAACCATCAGTACCCGACACTCAATCGCTCAAAACCATCGTATACCGCTGGCAAGTGGTGCGCAATGGAAGCGTGCGGTTCATCTTGGCAGGCACCACCATTCGGGGCCGCCGGGTGGCTTCATCGATCAACTTAGAAGCGCGAAGGCGAATTCTATGCTAATGTGGGTGAAATCTGCAACAAGCGGCGTGTTGCTTCCCTTGCTGCAACGAAGCGCATCTACGTTTCCCCACGGGCAGCCACAGTGTTGGAAATCATCTCTCCGGTGGGAGCTTTGTGGAGCAGTTTGGCAACAGTTAGCCGAGTTGTGTTGTCTTACTGGGCGAACGATTGCATAAGCGGATGGTTTAGGTTTCTGCACGGTGGCATAGTGCATCCACTTGTTCCGCTCCGGTGTATCTGTCTGGGTTTTAGGAACTATTGGTTTCGCTTTCCTGAGGTACAACGTACACAAACTATTGAAGTTAGTGGTGAAGCTTGCATTACCTCTTGATCGCATCCTAACGCGAAATAAGTTTGCGATTTGATAAATTCTTGCCAGGAGTCGATATCAATCATTGCCAATTTTCTTCGTGAAGTAGGGGATCCCTTTCTATCTCCCCCCAACCCTCCCCCCATCTGGGCTACTTCTTGTTTTTTTGCGCGCCCTTTTCGCTCGACATTCTTCTTGTGTACCCGCATTCTCGCAAAGGGCGAGCAAAACACAGGCCCAAGAGCTTGCCTGGCAAGCCCCAGGAAAAAGGGCTCGGCCACCTCCTATCTGGTGCATGTGTTCGCTCCAGTTCAGTTCCCAGTGCCACCCCAGTTGCCGGTTTTAGCCGCTACGTGTATGTGTGTTTGCATGAATGGACGCAAGTAAACTGCATGCGGGCGCCATCCCGCCAACAACCGAAACGTGCAACCGCCAATGAACGAAACGAAAGTGAAAACACAGTGCCAGAGTACCGCCGACTGCCCGAACCTCTGACATCTTGGTCGTGGAGGACGGTATCGGTCGGTGTGAGTGGTGGATGGATCGTAGCGGGCAAGATAGGGGGATGGCAATGAGTAACGGCACAAGTGCGCACCGCATTTAGTGAGCCTACACACCACCAGCACACACGGTTCACCCCATTTCTTCCCCCCAACCCGATGCCACCAACTCTCACAAATGTACTTCTCATCAGCTGGCCTAGTGGCGCTATGTTAGGGTACGGTAATGGCCAATGGTGGAAGGGAAGCGGCACGGTATAAAACCGCACGACATCGAAAACAAAACGCGATCTCTACACAACACAACGCCTCACCATACACCCCGGTTTGGGTGGTAGGGTTCTTCAAAGACACTGAAGCTAGGCTAGAGGGAGAGATGGATAGGTTGGAAGTCGCGGCAGCGAAAGCGAGCAAGATGTCGTAATTGGCTCCACAACAAGCATCGAACCTAACGAGAACGAGAGAGGGAGGAAATGTGAGAATTTTCCTTTCGTGCGTGCGTTCCACCACGTTCGGTACTGCTGAGGAACGGAGATTGTGGGGGGATGGGGAGGAGGGTCAGCGAAGCGGACGAAGGAAGGGACGGTTATGTGTGTCGGTGTGCGCAAGAAAAGCATGGTCGATGTTGTCCACGGCCCGCTGCCACCAGCCCAGCGGACCACGGGTACGATCACAGTAAAGCACAATGACCAACGTCAGTAACAATCGTCCGTTCTTGGCCACCAGTGTCGCGACTCCAGAATGTACCGAAGTGTCGCTGGGCGTCCAGGGTGGCACCAGAGCATCCACACGGCACAAGCGTGCCCGTCCACTAGTAGCAATACGTACGTACGGTTCAGTGTCTACCCAACAATCAGCAGGAAAAGTGCATTGCGTGAAAGTGAAAACTGAAGTTTTTGGTACACAAAAAGGGATGGGAAAGGTGGAGGCTCTGCAACCAAACGTCAACACACAAACCAACATCATCCCAAGGACAAGCAGACGATTGCCGTTTGCCCCAATCCATCACCATCCAAGCACCATTCAACGTTCCATCTTGTTTGTGGAAATTTCGGACCAAAAAGTGAACGGGCCCCAAAAAAAAAACCTTGGGTTTCTTGCCATTCTTTGGGTACATCTATTGTGTGTGTGTGTGTTTATTTGTGACATTGGCGCACCAAACGATTCCCGTTAGTGTTGCGATGACGCACCGGAACCGCCGGAAACGGAGTGCGCACCATAATCAGCTTCCCGTTGCCATTTAGACACCCGTCCCGAATAGTGCTCAGTGAGCAAGAGTGCCGAACATCTGCAGTGTACATTCGGAAGTTTAGCGGGCAGGGCATTGTATGGTGGTGCTCGCTAGAGTAGTTATTGATATTTAAGTTTACCAGGTGATAATTTTGACGCATTGACTTCCTTGGAGGAGGAAGAATCTTCGCGAGTGCACTATCCCTTCTTCGAACTTCAGCAATCGTGTCCTACAGGGAGCTATCTAAGATATCCTTCAAATCCTAGCTATCTCCAGAAAATAATCCGATCGGATTTGATTGAATACCTACCGCACCTCGCAAAGGTTAGCTAGTTTGATAGCTTGTCAAACAGAGATCCTGAAGCAGTGGCCACTGTTACTTCCACAACAACAACAAAAAAAACACCCCCAAAAATGACACATTGATACTTGATTGCAGTAGCAAGCACAAAATCGTACCAATAATTGCAGCCAGAAAATTTAACGCGACGGTGTGGGCCCATTAGCTCCACACCCCAAAAGCTGGTGTTCTTGGGGTGTAAAGACCACTCCCGCGAGTTCTCAGACCATCAACCGAAAGGGCACCCGAGGAGGCCGGTCGCAATGGTCTGCAACCTTTTCGCGGGTGTCAGCGCGACAACCCAACGACACGTTCCTTACTGCTCCGGGCAAAACGTGTCCGGCATCGAGGTACCTCTCCCCGAAAACGGTATCCCCTCGTTGGAGTGTTGGAGAAATTCCACAGACCCTCCGGCCGCCGCCAGGGTACGGAATCTGGGTCTCCTTTTGTTGTTGTTTGTTGCACCTAATGGTGTCGCAACTGAAGACGCCATTGTGCGGGGAAGTGTCTAGCGATCGTCGAAAACGATGCGGGCGGCGGTCGGATGGTGCAATACTGATTGTTGGGCATGTTGGGCTCAGCATGAGCGCGCGCGCACACACACACGAAGGGTGCTAACCGTACCAGACGGTTGTTTCGGTCTTGTGGTCGGCGCATTGTTGCCGGTGCGCTGTTTATTTTAGCGATTATCATTGTCACGAAGCAGCCAGCGTCCCTCACATTACCCAACAATCGAATATCCCGCGAGGATCAACACGAAACAGGGAAGGCTATGTTAATGTTGATGTTTACAAATTGAACCCTTTTCGTCCGCCCGAAGGTCCATGGGACGTTAGGGGCTTACAGCATTCGGTGGATGACACTCGATCACTGACGAAATGTGTGACTTGCGTAGGGGGTGAAATGTAAATGGTTAACGCGTTTAGCTGTCACAAGGAATGTGTGTATGTAAACAGTGTCGGACAGTGCCGACCTTTCGAGGTCCTCGGTATGTGGTGTACTTCGCGTGCACTCCGCCCAAGAAAACTGACCATCACTCTGCCTTCCATACTGGCATAGCGTTCTGCCACAGTCTAGCTGACCTTCCCCATTACTTGCGATGCTCCGCACAGTATTTATCGCATCTTCGGCCTCTCTCTCTCCCCGCTCTGCAACAGTTTGTTGGAGGTTTCAGCTCATTAAAAAACAATTCTCACCCGCTCGGGCGCAGACCTTCGGGCGCAATTTTCCAAAACCCGGGACACCGAGCAAAACCGCACAACGCCGCTTACTGTCCGGTAGGCTAATGGTTTGCACCGATGAACTGTGGGGCCACCACTCGGGGTGCGTTTTATTGGTGTGTGCTTGACATTTTACGATCCACCACTCCACCGCTCTGTTCCAACAACCCAACCCATCCCCTCCTCCCGGCCGCCGACGCCAGTGCTCCACGTTCGGGTGACCTCCGGGGCATCCGACAGGTAGCGGGTGTTATATCGTGTTATACGCTTTGTCCGTGTATACGGCAGACGTTACGCTCTAGACTCGTTCGTACTTGTGGCACTGGATAGATGATTAGTGTGTTTACACCTGCTGATGCTTATCGATCATCAGCCGTGTCCCGTTACTGCCCAACAGCATGGGCTGACTGGCAGAAGAGTAGCCCGATAGTGCTGGCAGAAACCTGTGCTCACCCTTACCCGTACTACTATTGCAGGTTTGGCTAGGTTAGACGCATCCGCAGGTGTATCTTGTTAGTGAAAGACATAAAACGATATCAAGTACGTTAACGAGCGATTAAGCTGTAGTGCAAGTGATAGTGCTGAGTGCTCTGCGCTTGTGCGTTGAAATCAGGAAGTGAGCACACGACCAAAACGAGAGCAGCAGTGCGAATGGTGGTAATACTGATCGTACTGCCAGGAACATGCCACCAGCATTCACAACCTTGGCCGCAACCGCAGCCACAACCCCCGCCGCCAACCACATCCCGCCATCACCCGCAAACCAAACAACCACCCCCATCACCCACTGACCCCGGTGGCTATCACTATCAGGTCCGGCTCGGTAGTGCCCGCAAGGGCACGGTATCGACACCTCCCTCCACCTACCACCGTACTCGCCGTCCACCACCGGCACCGGAACGTTCCGGGTCGGGTGTACGCACTCGGACCACCCACGCCGGTTCCACATCCCGGAGAAAGGCAGCACAACAGGGTGGCGGCGGTGGTGGTAGGGCACGCGGGAACCGCCCCGTACCACGCCCCGACGAGCTTATCGATGCGAACAACAACCATCCAGCGACACCGGACGGTCACGAACCGTCCGGGTTGCGCTACCTGTCACGAGTAATCATTTCCGATGACTTTTCACAGGTGGAAGTGAAGACGGCGGCGGACAGTGCCGAGGTCGAGGCAGTCAATCGTGAAGGTTAGTATCGGTGGCGCACGGAGAGCAACGTGTCGCGTCGTAACTGCGAATGGGAGGGCCCCAAAGCGGAGCCCCGTACGGTAGATTGCATGCATTCAGGCGTACGTAATGCGTACTGCGTATTGCACACATTCGGGCAGGAACGAGTTTTTTTTTTTGGGATGATTAGTAAACTATTTGTCTATGCTTTCAATTTCGGTTTTCGCGCAACGGTCAGAGGAAATCATTAAGAAGCGGAAAACGGAGCTAACGACGACGCGCCAAATAGAGACGCGCGTGAAGCGGCAGCTACTGTTTGAGGATGGCAAGGTGGTGGAAGATTCTGGTCCGATCGTGTCGACCAACACGACCGAGGACACGGACAAACAGGAAACGGTACAAACGGAGGTAAGATGCTGCCCCCTTCCTTTCTGTTTTTTGCTCACCCAAACGACCAATTAACGTTTAATTTAATTCTTCCTTCCCTTTTTTCCCCCACTGCCTTTCGTTTACCCATAACCCGTCAGCACCGTACACTGGGCGATCCGGCGGAGGAGCAAGCGGGCGAGCCCGGCAACCGGCTGGCCGGTGCTGGCGACGGTGAGGTTAGCGGTGACGCCACCCAGCAACAGCAGCAACCCACCCTGCCCGTTGATAGTGTAAGTAGCATCGCACCAAAGACGACGACGACCGGTGGCACCATCGTGGCCCGGCCACCCGACGGCCTGCTGCGCAACATCAAGGAGGAGGTGGTGGTGTCGCGGGAAGAAACCAAGCAACGTACCGAGGTGACCGAGCAGAAGCATTTTGGCGATTTTACCGACGACGTAAGTACGCCCAATTCGGCACTCCCCGCACGTACGGGCGCAGCACTTCTTTTGGTACTTTAAGTGGGGGGGGGGGGGGGGAAGGGAGAGGGGGGAGGGGAGGAGGCTTGGTTTCCGTTCTGTCTAAAAATGGACCAACCGGAGTAGCAGCTCGCTACATAGTTTGGTAAGAGGAAGCAGTCGAACCGGCAGCTTCCCGGGAGGGGGTGCAGTGCGAGCTAAAATGGCCACACCGTGAACTCTACCGTTGCGCGGAGTTTTTAGGCAGGAACAAACACGTTTTGGTGCGCACCATATGCGTGAACGTGCACGTGGTGGTGTGGTGTGGATACTGACAACCATTACCCAGCAGTTCTTCCTTGAAAAACAACCTTCAAGTTGCGGGTGGGCAAATAACTGTCTTGCGGTAAGGTTAGATCAGCCGTTTCCAGCTGTCGCTGGCCTTCGACCAGTTTGCAATGTTGTGTGATTGTGTCCCGTCCGATCGCGGCAGATGACGCAATGCCAGTAGCAATGTATAGGACGATGTCATCGTTCTGTCGTGACGGTTTCAGGGTCCGTGTGTTCTATGGTTTGCAAACTGGAGCGCCTTGGCCGTTGGTTTTTGCTTCGGTATTTACTATTTGATTGTTTCACACAATGTATTACCGTGGCGTGCTTGAAATTCTTTGCATCGAATTGGTAGAGCAACTAGACAGCCATGATCTCGCATCGCATCGCATCGACATCGAGCATGATCTCGCTCCAACCTAGGTCAATTATTTCTTGTGGCGAATTGTGCCCCGGAAGCACTGCCAGTGCCGTACACACCCGTATACTTTCATACTAGTCATGGGCGGATCGGAGCTAGCCGTAAGCGACCCGGAGCGGTTCGGTTCGTATCCCCAATTCCAACGAGAATTCGGCTCCATCGGCTATTACACATCAGGTAAAAATGAAATTGTGAAGCCAATGGCTTCGAGATGACCGTATGTTATACTGTTCCTACTGGTTGAGCCGATTTCGTTGCACTCAAGTGTCGAACTCGATTCCTATTCCGGACGAACCTAGCCCCGAGCCGATCCGTAAAGAGAGTCGTATGAACCAACACTCGTTGGTACCTTAACAACAACAATAAAAACCGGAACCAATCTCTTCTTGGTGTTTCAAAAGTGTTGTATCCAACGGAGCAAACCTTAAAGGATGAATTTAGACCCGCCACCAGTTTCTCGCTCTTCGCCGCTTCTAGCAGCAACAGCAGCGAGCGACAAGCCCGAAAGACTTCATGCCCTTGCTAAGTCAGCGGTCAACTGCAGACGACGAACCCGTTTTTCGCTCTACCCAGGCTGTCGCGCCCGTTGTGCATGGATTCCCAGCCAGGTTCGCTTCACTCCCGAGTGGGCTCCTTTACCGTTCCTATCAAAAAGCGGACCACCCTTGGGCTTGAGGTACATATATTTTTTTTTGCATTTTAAACAGCTTTAAAAGGGCTTTTCTTTGGAAACTACTCGAGAAGTAGTATTCAAACTGTTGCACCATTGTCATTGCAGGTGGTGCGTATTAGCAATTCACCTCAACTACAACTTCCATGCAAAACCCAGGACAAGCAAGAATTGTACCTTTCCGCACGTTAACCATGGTGCAGGCTTCATCATCCATGAATTTTATGAGCAGCAGCCAAAATTCAGCACCGACTGTAAGCAACGAAGGGAAAAACACTTTTCATACCATCTTATTGCCCATGGCACGCAGACACGTAAGATGGGTGAGCACACCGAAGCCATCAAACATAACAAAGCTCCCTCCAGGGCTTGATTTTGTTGCCTTCTTCACATTTGTTCTTGCCGTTCGCCCGCGACCCGCTCGCTTCTCCCGGTTCCCGGGCTTGGTTATAAACTCTTCCAGAGCATCAAGAATGTAGCTTCACTTACCTTGGCTTTATGTCGGTACGAGCTGCGAGCTCGAGACGCCCGGTGCCGCGTTACGGGTCATGCAAAAACGTCGCTTCTCCGCCTGGCGCTCGTTCTCTTATATCAACACGCCCGCCCGGCCTCTTGGTCATCGTTTCCCTTTGAATCAACATTCGTCGCTCGTCGATCGTTATTTGCGCGTGCTGCAGCAATGCCTATTATGTAGTGCTCTCGGTGCTCTGACTTCGCTCGGATCGCACATCTCGCTCAGACAGACTGCTCCTCTGCCCGTCGATTGCCTCGCTGAAGCTTCTCCGATGCAGAGGTGCTCCACCGTTGCGTGGGGAAGGTGGGAAGCTGTGGAAGAAATTTTCGGAGGCTCGTTAGAAGGAATCGAAGTACTAAAAGTCACGAAATGATCATCATGGGAGCGCGAGCGAGAGAAACAAAACCGTACGTCTGCAACCCGTGCTCAGAGCCACTCACAGACCCATCACAGAGGTAGGAGTGGGGGCAGGGTAACCTAGTGCCTTTACCGCGTGTGAGAGCCCAAAAACCCGTTCAACAACCTGCCCCAGCAGCGGACCGAACAATCGTAGCGAAACATTGTGCAGAGCGTGCGCCTGAGCGAAGGCGCGCTGTGCTCCGTGGGCGGGGTGTGGAACGCAAAAACCGGGAAACGGGCGAGAGGGCTTCAGGTTTATATGTTGTTCTGCTTTAGCTAGCTGCTTGTTTTGTACCTTCACCGAACACCGGTGGGCTGCGCGTTCGGTACTGGTGGGCTTTGTTTCGTGTAGTCGCGCCAGTGTTGTTTGATGCTTGGGCCCGGAATGCAGCGCACACAGGCATCGGGTTACGGCGTCCTGTTTTTTTTTCCCCATTGCCTTGCGAGTTTTGATGACCGAGTGCGTGAGTGGGGTGGGGCACGCGGTAAAGGCTGTTGATTGTGTGGAGCAAGAAAAAAAATCCAGAAGAACACAAAATCCGCGTGAACCTCGGACAGGAAGATCAAACCGTTTGATTTGAAACGTCCAGCAAGGATTGGTGGAGTTCGTGGGGGTAGGTGGGGTAGGTCCGATACCATATAATCGTGGTCGAAATCTACCTAGGAAGCTTTATCCATGCCCGCAGAGTGCCGTGTGTATATGTGCTACTGTGTGTACGTGTTCTGACTCGTAACAGGACAAGTCCTGCAGTTCGTGCTTTTACTATCAACCCTGTAGCTGAGTGCTGAACATCAAAAGGGGTAAACAGCGTCCCTGTCAGTCCCCAATCGAACCAATCAACCGAAGGTATAAGGCATCAAGAGAAACTACGCCTAACTACGTGACACCTACGCCCATGCTGATTAGAATGATCATGAGTATCCTTTGTACAACTATTTATGATCTGACGACACAGTGAGAGAGGAGTACTAGGAGAGCTATACATTGCAATATTGAGAGATTCGAGCTTTCAGAAGTCCTATGCCTGAAGGATCCTCTCTGTGATCCTCCAGAAAATCGATAGAGAGACGTTGGTCCTAACGCAATAGAACCGCAGCTGAAGTGTTTTTGTGCGATAACTTCCCAAACTCGCTCTCCAAGTGACAGGAAATCAAGAACCCCTCCTTTCTTTATCTGAATGTGGGAAGCCATTAATAAGCGTGCAATGCAAACATAGTCTTCCAAAACTTCGGTATGCCTGTCGGTGTTATTATCACCAGCTAACAGATCAAACGCTGGAAAAGGGCTCTCCCGTGCTACGGCCCCATCCCATCATTTACTGTTCATATTACCGAACGGTCCAACAGCCACACCACGAACCTCTCACGCACGCACCAACGGTGCGCGGTGGTGTTTGTTTGGTTTTTTTTTTTCGATTGCTTTACAGCACGCTGGTAATCTAACGTTCGGCTTTCGGCTCGATCTAAGCATAGTATTTTTTTTTCCAACTTACTTACTTCTGCAATTTCCTCCTTTCTCTCTCCAGTCCCAGCAGCGCTACGCTAGCCTGCTACCGTTTTCGATACCGGTACACGGCGGCGGTACCACAATGGTTTTGCAGAAGCGTTAGGCTGCGATCGCTTCTTTTGCTCAAGTGGCGTCTAGCTTCCGGGTTCGATGCCGTCTCCACGATTAGTTTGTTTTCGGTTAGCGATTTCGACTTTTTGGTTTCCTGGGCTTTTTTTTTTTTTGTTGGTACATGAGCAGCGTAAACTGTCAAGCGTCAGGCCGTGGCGGATGACACGATTTTGTACGTGTCCTGCTCCACATCCTACCTCGCACTGCTGTGACCTTGTGCGGTAAGTGCCGTCCACCCACGTGTGACGACGACGGGAGGCATCGAAGTTTGAAGCCATATTTTTTTAAACCACCACCCTGCCCGCCCCCCTACAAGCGCATCAATCTGTCTCTATCCCCAAAAACCAGAAGGAGCGAAAGAGATCTACGGGATCTCAGATGATCCCATTCGCTGCCTAACAATAAATAAAAAGGTCACCAGCAAACGTCACCCAGGCTGAACCTTTCTTTTGGGAAGATTTTTTCGTTTTCGTGGGTTAGATTGCAAGCGCAAACGAAAAAAGAAGAAAAAAAACACCGTTCTTCTAATTTCACATCCTCCACCACGTGGGTAAGGGTTGCATATACCACGTGCGAACTTGGCCAGCTTCTGATTTTCGGTAAGAGAAGGGCAAACGAGAGAAGGCACACGAGTGCGTACGATCATTAAATTAGCGGCTCCACACACACAGACACACACTGGCCGGAAAAAAGTGGGCTAGAGAAAAATTGAGGGGAATGGAACAGTTGGTTAAACGGGTTTTCTTTTATCTGTTTGCCTACTGGTTAACCTGGTGCTGGATAAATTGAACCGAAAAAAATTGAACGTACAAACTTTGAGCAACGTTTACCACCCCCCATTCCCTCACACACATACGCACGGAAAGAAAGTTGTATATTAAAAACCCCCACCGTCGTAACGTGTGTGTGTGTGTATGTGTCGAAGGCCCTACTGGGCGTAAGCTGTTGGGACTAGCTCAAGGACGGATGGGTGGATATTTGCAAGCAAAAAACACGAAAAAAAAGCTAGCTATTCGCAGGCGACCGAAGTGAAGGGACCCACGATGCTTGGTTATTTCGGTACCTTTTGCTTTGCAGCGTTAGGGCATGCGCTGCTGGTGCTGAAATTGAAGCGAACGAGTTTGGAAGCCGAGAGTGAGACGAATTTTGACCGACCTCTGCATTAAGGTGTCCCAACGCGTTTACCACCAATGCCAGTAAGATCGACAAATCTGCATATGCAGCCAAGACGATCGGACAGAACAGGTTTTTTTTTATCCTTCCCTTGCTGTGCCGCACGGTGCCTGTTTTATTTCCCCACCACCAAGCAACCAGGATTGCGGGGGACACTCGTTTTTTTTCACCCCGTCACCCCTTCTTTTTCTTTTCTTGAGGGGGTGGGGAACCTTTCCCAATCATCATGCGATGTTTCGGGGGACATAATTTGGCATCGGGAGTTCCAAGCACATCCTCGAAGTCATATCGCGCGGTACACGCTTCTTAAAGCTCAGCACGAGTTGGCGATCGGTACCCAGCCATTAGCGCCTGAGGGTCTTGGAGCGTCTTGGATTCCCCTTCACCCCGACAGCGAGGCTCTAAAATGGCAGGTTCACACGGCGCAGAACACAGGATAGGAGCCAAAGACGGAAAGAGACAAAGGCAAATCGTCATATGCCCGTCGTCCACCAGAATTTTGCCCGTTCCAAGTGTTCGATGATGCAATCAAAACGACCCGGTGGAAAAGATTTTTGGGGTGTGCTTTTACGTAACACGTCTGTTTGGCAGTAGGGACCTGCGGTAGGAGAGAAAAAAAAATGGAAACACAAAAACAAAACCTCATCCCACCAGTTCGCTAGCTACTGCAGGTTTCTACTGGAAGCCAAATCTTACAATGGCACGGTTGTTGCAAAAGACCCAACCGGGCGAAGAAGCACCAGCCGGGTGAAGAACAGGTCTACGGATGAGGACCGCGTGTTGGGTCATTTTTGAGGAACAGTCACGACAGTTTGGCACTGATCGGAACGATCTGTATTTTCTTCGTGCTGTAATAAAGCTACGAGTCATCTTACACATTTTTGTACCTATCATGGAACAAGACATGAACAAGTACTCGGACACAGTAAGCAGTGCCAGTGGATCTTCCAGCTGTACTACTGACTACTGACTTGTACAGATGAGCATAGGGTATTGAATATCCAATAATTGATTATGATATGTAAAGATGAGTGTCGAATCGAACTCATCATCTCTAAACGTCTGGTATGCATGAAGAAAGACAACCGATACTGGATTCCCCGATTCAGCTGCCACTGTAAATCGTTTCGACATGATTTTCGAAGTTTTTTTTTTACATCCCCAATGATACACTCAAGAAAAGCGAGGTACAAAACGAGGTACGAAAATGGGTCAATGGCTGCATCACATTGAAAAACAAAAACCCGTTGCTATCGTGTTATCGCACTAGTATACGGATAGTGATCGACATTGAAAAATCGACAATAAAATGGTAAATCCCATTCGACTGGTTGTCTGTGTTTGAGAAAGCTAAAGATAGAACGAGAGAGAGAGAGAGAGAGAGAGAGAGAGAGAGAGATCATCAGGGATCATCAGTTTTGCAAGGTATAAGGGTTCTGAGGCGGTTCTTCGTGCCCTATCTTTGTAGATTAAAACTAAGCATCTGTTAACTCGATCTGTACAGATCACCAACACAAAGAACGTGTATGGGTGGCAACGACACTGGAACGAGAGAAGAATTGCAAACATACGTACCCCGCTATAATGCCCCCGAAGCGCCCAAGAATGTACCAAGCGTGGATAGCTTTCTTCTCTATTGGACAGCTCCAAACCGTCCTTTTCTTGCTCCCCTTTAATCAATATGATTGATGAACGGTTGTGACGATCCTCCTGCCCGGGAAGACAGAAGAAAATGGGTAAGAAGAGAAAACCCGTTCCAGTGCGCAAATAGCCAGTGTGCCCCGATGCGAAGGTACGAGAGACGTTGGCTATCTTGGTAGCATCATTTTACCGGTTTCGCTTTTTGTTTGGTGGACCGATCTCAGTGCTACCTCCTGATTCCACTTACATCTGTAGCACGATGTAGAGGGTAAGAAAGAGACCTGAACCCTTACGAAAAAGGGATGACGGTTATTCCGATCACGGGGAAACAGGTTTCACGAAGGAGAAAACTTGCGACACTAGCCGAGAAGGAACAGATTCTGGCTCTGAGGTCGAGCTACCTGTACAAACAAAATTATATACAGTTGCTAATAAAACGATGCAAACATGGAGGACAATGCTGACTCGCCTTTGTGCAAAGTACTCTTCAGATGTCTGGTGTTAGAACAGACGGTAACAAAGAAACAGTTACACCAGCGATGGAAACATTAGCCAGTAACACTTTCGACAGGGTGGGTTTCATCTTAGCGGTCGCGGTGACGGAGGAGCTCATCACGATTTAGCTTGCGCTTTCGCTTTTGCATTAAACCGTCCCCAATCGCTAAGGGGACCTTATGTTGTGCACAGGTACATTCGAGCACTGTGACACATACAGACTATACAGGCTCGTGGCCTTTCTTTGTGAAATGAAATGCCGCGAGACGTACCAGAACACTGTTAAGCTTTGTCTGAGCTTATATAGTTAATCTCAACGCTTGCTCTGGTGCTGTGCAATTTGTACATCCTAGCCAATGCTTCACTAATTCCTCGCTGTTCGGTGAATGCAGTACAGGAAGGAGCGGAACCTCAAACGAAGAGCGTCTGAAAGGTCTTTGTTATGTGATAGTCAACAAAGACCTTTCAAACGCTCTACCCAAGATTTAAACAGCGAACCTGCAACATCGACAAATCTCTCCGATGTGTCTACTAGGTGTGCTCTTGGCTGGAAAAGAATCTTAGACTATTTGGCAACTTCTATTTGGCGACTGCTTTTGCTATTGACTACTATGGCTTCGAAAAGATAGTAGATCACTATAAGCACTGCTTCGCTCTCGAAGGCAATTAAGTGGAGAGTACAAATTTAATACAGTACAAAAAATCCATTCATCGTAGTTAGGACTTACCTACCCACATGATTGAGTTGCTGGGCGTATGAGTGGGCAGGAAACAAAATGACAACTGCGTTGTCGCGCGATAGACACCAGCTAGAATTGGAAAAAAGAAACAACCAATAAGCAAACATCCACTAGTGACTCGTCCCTGTTGCCGACCACCAAAAAAATACACTCACCTAACGCAAAGCCAAAACTCTTTTCACATCCATTCGTGGGCATTGGTCTGCTGCCAACGTACAGGCGTACCTGCGTGCAATCAACAGCGGAGTCGACGATATACGGGAGCTGTTACTGTCCGAAAAGGCGCGGTCCGAGCTAACGCCAACCGGACCACAACTGGTGCAGCAATCGATCAGCTCACGGAAGGTAATCGACAGTGAGGATACGGATATCCGACAGCTCGCGAAACCGGACGGTACGCTGGTGACGGAGAAGGAACAGACGCGCCAACACGAGGAGCTGTTCGACGACGAGCTACCAGAGACGGATGAGCAGCGTATACTACTCTCCGGCTACGATCAGGTCGACAGTGGTGAGCGAATTATCGATCAGAAGGTAAGTAGAATAATGCTCTTTTTCTTCCTAAAAAATGTTCATCGCCATGCTTAGCACACGTTACCAACCAAACCATAACACGTTTTGCTATTACGAAGTCTTCCGCCCAGCGATACTTCAAACAGCGTGACGAACAGCATGTGAATCTAATCGGCCCGAACGGTGAGGTAATCGGACACGAGATGCGCTACGCAGCAGAACAAACGCAGATGGATAAGGATGGCGGTTGCGTTGGTGGACGTGTTGGCGGGCCGGGTGATACCAGTGGAGGTTTGCTCTCCGACTGGGACAGTCTATCCGATCGATTGCGTAAAGCTCGCCGGTTAGGGCGACATCCCAAAGATCTAGCAGTTGTAGGTCAACCGACCAACAATTTGCCGGGTGTTGTGCCAGTGCTAAACGATCGGCTCGATGCGCTCACTAAGAAGCCGCTAGATTTCGACAAGGAAGAGGAAACACGCAAGCAAGAAACGAGCAAATGGCTCGAGTCACACTTTGGCAGTGAGTCTCGCTCGTCACGCGATTCTCGCGAAGATCTGGACGAACTGGTTGAACCAACGAAACGCACCTACTTCAACGTAACGATCAAGTCGGGTGATACTATGGGAGGTGCTACGGTAGAACCGAATGGTACGCCGGCCGGTGGTCCATTTCGAGCAGGCGAACGAGGTGTGCCGCCGGCATCCAAGTTTTATCAGGGCGTTTCGGAATGGACTTCGGACAGGAACGTTAGACGAGGTTTAACAAGCTCGCGAGAGGATCTTCTGCTGGAGGGTTCAAGTCACGATGCAGGCTATCGATCCGGAGACCGGCATAGGTCCGGTAGTGAGGATGCACGTCCAGTGCAAAGGCAGGTGTCTTCCGTACAACCGGCTCGTCACGAAGATCCCGGTGTACCGATGCACGCATCTGCTTACCTAACTGCCCCGCGTCCGAAAACGAACGGTGAGCGTAACTTTAACGCGCGGTACGGTCGTTCCGTGTCACCGGATCGGCACTCGATTGGCCAACCAATGCTGGACGGTCGTCCAACTGTTCCACAGCGACGCAAAGTTCTCGAACGGCGCCAGGTTGCCGTACAGCAGCAGCAGCAACAGCAGCAGCAGCTACACCCGGTTGCTGGCAAACCTGCCCCAGTGATTGTACATGGATATGCTCCGCGTAGTCGCTCCGTGTCCCCGATCCAGATACCACCGGTGGTAACCACACTGCGCAAACCGTACCAGAAGACACGCTTCAGCAGTATCCAGGATCTAAGTCACGCGGGTGGACCGCACAAGCAGCAGCAGCAGGCGCCTCCGCTGCAACGTGCAGCAAGCCGAGCACAGAGTACACCACCGAAGGCGAACCGTGTCGGGTCTGCTATCGGTAACTCTATCCGCAAGCTGATGGGAAAGATCCGTTCCGCCAGTGCTGAACGGAAGCTCAAGCTCAAAAGTAACACGAAACAACAGCAACGATCCCAATCGCCGACACCGTCAGCATTGGCCGGTGGGCAGCACAAGCGACAGTCCGCCACCTACCAGCAATACAACGTGATCGACGGGCATATCAGCAGTAGTGGCGGTTCCCCACTGCTCAATCATCATCACACGCAACATCATCAGCATCACACCAGTCAGTACGTGGGCGACGATCAGCGCATTCTAAGCCAGTCACAGTCACCATTAGCTGCCAGTCACAAACCGAACGGTGCCGAACCCAGACGCGAATCGGATCGCACGCGCGACCGTATCTACACGGAACGCCGTGGCTCGTCCGACATACTGTCAGATATGACTTTCGGCAGTAGTGGACCGACGCCCCGCCAGAAGTACTACCTAGGCGAGAATCCGTACGGTGGCAGTATTTTCGGGAAGGAGAACAAATACAATCCAGCAGCGGCAACAGCAGCCGCATCTACAGGACGAGATCGTCGCGAGGAACGCGTTTACACCTCCTCCCATACACGGTAAGTTGTTGGATCATGGTCCTAGGATGAGGATGGTCACTCGATGCGCTCCATTTAAAAGTCTGTACGGCTGCTCCATGACCATATTTGGGTCGGTACATGTGCAAATCAAAAATTCGATGAGGAGCATGAGTATCAAACAGCGCTAGATTGTGGTACAGAGAAAGAGCAATAAAAAAGCAAGATTAGAGTTATAAAGAAAAATCGGTGAAGAGTTGTCACTCCAATGGAGTTAATAATCGAATCGAAAAGAGTTTTTAAACTCTTTTAGGATTCGAAACAACAAAGAGTTTTGAAAACTATTTTGTGGTTCGATGCGCAGAAAGTTGTCACAGCTGTTATGGGATGCGTGACGTCGTTACGCGAGGTAATAAAGTTAAATTAAAAGTGGAAAAAGTGTATAACATATCTTCACTGTATCGATCACCGTGAAACGGTCACCGTGTCTGTCTGTGCAGGATTTGTCCGTGTACTCTTCTCGTCTACCCGCCAATATCGTGGATCAAGAATCTTCTCCTTTTGGAGAGAACCGCAAGTTACACAAAAAAAAAATTCACCTAACTTATTCTTCTTGACTTAACGACATCCTTAGTTAACCCGGCCATCGAATGGCATTCTACAATTGCTTATACTACGTAGTTGAATAGTCAGTCCTCACTACGGTGGAATGGAGCAGTGTTAACAAGCGTTAACACTGCTTTGCTGCTTTTTGCTTGCTCAGGACAATAAAATAAGAGAGGAGTGCATGTTTTAACATTCTCATGGACGGAAAATGTGGGTAAAAAAAGCCTACTTTGTGATTTTATTTGAGCCTAGGTTCGATCATTCCATTGAAGGAACGGAACGAACCTAATAGAATCGAAACGGAAGTTATGGATAATGGACCGATAAACCAAGGAATACAAACAGAAACAGAAAGCATCGATAATTTGGGGATCTAGCGATAAATGTGTTTGATTTGAGTTAAACTTCCACCTAGAATACATAGCAAGACGATCCTGTAAGAACCATCTAGGAATTTAGATGAGCTGTGAGAGGTAGTCATTGGAATAGAGGTTAAACTTTTAGCGATTCCAATTAATATATTGTTTTTCTTACATTAAGAACCATGGGATCATGCCGAGCATATGATGACTTACTAGACTTGCTGATACCACGTAGTTGGATAGGCAGTCTTCACTACGGGGGAAAGCTCCGGATAAGATTTGATTTTCGCAACTGATAACCGGTACCGGTATCCGGTTCGATCCCTCTCACCAAGATTTTCCAAAATTAGATCCCTAAACGCAAAGCATCATATCAAACTTACTAAATATACTGAAAAAACATTGTCCCTTTCCTTCAATACTCACAGGTCTTTCAGTCAACCGCCCCAGACCAATCTGCATACGTTGGGTCGATTTAGCAAGAGTACCAATCGACTCCCAACGACACCGGGCGCCGGAATGCACTACGAGCACGAGCCAGATGTCCAGTATCATCCCGGTGGTGGCTCCGGGTACGGTGTCACCAGCTCCCATACCCTACCTCGTAACGATCAGCTGCGCCGGTTGCAGCGCTCGAAACCACTACACTCATCCACCATCAACGTATCGATTGTCAACACGGTTAACACAGGCAGTCCGAAACCGCTGGCCAACACGGGACCGGTAAAGCCGGCCCGGACATACAAGGCGCTTAACCGGAGCAAATCGTTCAACGTGCACGGGCTAAACGGTACGAACGATCCGAGTCCAATCTACCTGGAGAAGCTTAGCCGTGGTCCACCAGCACCAACTACTACTGGTGGCAGTGGTCCCGGTGGCTTCTACCGCTCCAACTCACACCTTGACCACTATGCACCATCCAAGGAATCACCGCTGCAGCTGAAAAGCCCGTCGATCGTCAATCTCGTGAGCCGGAGCACGCGCGACCTTACCCAAAACGGTGCCGATTACTATCCGGACCGTACCAGCCCGGACGGTCCAACACTGGACAAAAAGAATGTGTTTCTGCGCAATTTGCAAAACCGTGCGCCGGAACTGTACCGCACACTGCACGGTGGTGCGGATACGCCGACATCACGCGATTACCTTAACTCGTACATTACGCGCGAGCAGGAACAAACGCTCGGTACCCGGTCACCGGTAACGCTGAACAAAGACACGGCCAGCATTGTGCGGCGTGGGAGCTCGAGTACGGACGATTATCCGGACGCTTACCGGTTTCCGGCGGTACACCGGCACAATGCCACCAACGAGCATCATCCGGCCAGCACGCAGCCTCGAACGAAACACTACTACAAACACACATCCGGACAGCCGGCGGCACGCATCGAAGGGATGGCGATCGGTGCTGCTGGCCGGTACCGGACAGATACTGACCTGAAATATCAGGATATGTCCGGTGGTGGAGCGGGAGTGGGCACCGGTGTCGGTGGAGTTGTCATTGAGCTGCGCAGCAATACCTAACCACACTTTTTACTAACCTATTTGCTCACAAACAACGCCCGTTCGCGTGAAACCGTGCCACAAACTGTCTATCAGAGCAGGGAAAAGGTGACGTTGTCTCCAACCCTCCTCTCCCCCTTCCCCCGACGGCGGTTCTAATCGGGTGATTATAGGAATGCAAGGAAAGCAGCAGCAAAAGTCGAATCATCGGTGTATCGGTACGTTGCTCAGACCATTTTTAATACATTATTGTAACAAAACGTTTCACTTCCGAATAACACAGTTTCTCAAGTACCACTGGATGGAATTTTATTTACAATGACGGATATTGAGAAGATTAAAAAAGAAAACCATGCGTCGCCTGGTTGGTGGTACGGAAGCGAACCACCAGGCACCTGCTTCGTAGTAAGGGACTCGTATTGGGGGGTTCCTCATACGCTGAAAACGGCCTCACAGGTGTTGGGGGCCATCTCAAAAGGAAAACAGATCCCTACCCTCAGGTCAGCGTCTGCGGCCCCAAAATACAATCCGCCAGCACGTCACCAAACAATTTTGATCCGCCACCTACCATAGGGATGATGATTACCGGGTTTCGAGATAAAAACGCAAATTCGCTTACATTTGCATCGTTTTATTAAAAAAAAACTTATTTGTTGTAACATTTAATTATCCCCTTCCCTGTCTCCGCTCGTTTGTCATGGCACAAATGGCATCATCTTTTTCGGCTTCCTTATTCTTCTGAGTGACGCGTTGTCAGGGCAAAGACTCTAATGCGTTCATTGTATGCCTCATTGTTGAAACTGCGAATGAAATACACAAACAGGTGTAATTAGTAATGAGATATTTAGAGTGAGTGGGAAAATAGTTTCAACTTACACGTAATCATTAGCGGCTGCATAATTTACAACTTTATGCATTTCAGGTATATCAAGCAGATGGTTTATACGGTGAAGGACATCTCTAATTATATATGCTGAATGCCAACAGTTTTGCCTCAACATATCAATTTTCATTGATCCTGTTTCGTCAACATTTGGATGATAAAGCGGTTGCTCAAAAATCGCTACTGGAGGTTCTGCGGGGTAGCGCGACCCAAACAGCACCGACAGCCGATAGCATCCATTTCCCCATGGCGACTAGAAGAAACAAGAAGAGTAAATATTATGTGTTTGCCGCTCATCTAGAGCATTCATTCATACTTACTCCTTCCGGACCGGGGACCATACACTTCCAATGAAAATAATCAATCGTTCCATTGGCACTGCGTTTCGGAACGGCAGCAAACCCCTGCGATCAAATATGGGAAAGCATCGATGAGGTACACAGAAATGAAACACGCTGGGAAGTGATATTTGCGCGTTTTCTTACCCATTTGTGGTTCTTCCGCCAGTGCTTACGCTCCAGTTTCAAACGGGCAATAGCATTTGTGTTCGAGTTTTGGTTATCCTCCATGGTGTTGGAAAAAGAACTTGCGACGTACTGGTCAGCGGACTCTGGTCGAAAAGAATGCTGAGAACGATCTTAAACGGGTACAGCACCGCTCGCGTTTTAATAGCAGCTCCAACGTATTAAATGGTCAACTAGATCGGGATGGACGTCTTCCGTGACTATACGGCTTGTACGGTCGCTTTTGTTTAAGTCACGGTCCACGGTTCGAGATGTCAACAAGTTTCAGATTGGAGGGGGGGGGGGGTTGTTCAAAAGTTGCCTCAAAAAGATTTCGGCAGGGAGAAGAAATCTTTCCAATTTTTTTAGACTTGACTCCCTGCCATTCCATAAGCGTTTTCACTGGGGTGTTTAACTTCAAATAACACAAGTACATGAGCCAAAATCTTTTTAATGTAAGGTTTTCTACTTTTTGAATTTGGAGATCTCGAATGTATTTTGCCGTGTATTTTACATGGTAATTCAGTACTAGTTTTGTGTAAGGTTACATATAATTTCCGCTCGTAGAATCTGAGCTTGTGTACCTATACCAAAATTAAATCTTAAAAAAGACGGCCACATGCTGCAACAAAATTAATACCATGTACCAGCAAAACGGATGTTGTGGTAATTTCGAACAAAACCATTGATATAAAAAATTTCACGATCTCACTGAATATATTTCAGGTGGAATATGTCAGAAGCGTTTCAACCTAGGTTAACTGAATAAACTTTCGGCAGGTTAATGCAAGCGTTGTGCAAAACATTTGAAAACCCTTATTAATATCAATAATTTTGGTCTAATTTCGTATTATTTTGGTTGTTGAACTATCGTTTCGATATACTTGGCTTAGGGTTTTAAATAAATTTTAAATTAAGAAATATTCGTAAAAGTACAAACATAGATTTTGCTCCTATTTTCGGCAGAATGTTCCTATTTTTCTGATATTAGTTACGCTAGTTGGGTCCAAAACGAATAGGCCTTTGTCGAACGAATTCAAAAATGACAGCACTACGCACGACAAACACAACGTTGTGTGTGAATGTGTGCACGACAAAACAGAACTGTCAACTGTTCCGTATACGATCGTTTGACAGAACTGACGCATCTAGAGTAATTGCCCCTGTTGGAGGGAAAATCCGATTGTTTTGCTTTGTTGGAGTTGTGTGTGCGCTGCAGCTATTTCGTGCGATATAAACATTCTCACCTTCTCAAATATGAGTGCCGCTTCCACCTCGAACATCGTCATCTCGGAAGATACACCAACGGAACAGGAGGTAAGTTACGCTGCATTCTCGCTCTACACTCGGACGACGCCTGCCTAACGCCATCTTCATTTTTGTGGCAGGAAATTCGTAAAGCCTCCCGAATGACGCTGAAAGAAGTGCAGAACGTCGTCAGCACGTTAAAGGAAAACGTTTACCCCGGCAAACAGCTGCTGGCACACGCGCCCGGCTTGAAAGAGCTGCCCGCGATGGCGTCTACCGGCAAACCACCGCTCCCGACCGAACCGAAACGCTGCAAAATGGTGGAAACGGCCGTTCAAACGACGCTCGACGAGGAACAGAATCTAACAGGCCCAGCACCCAAGGACTCGTACTGGGCAAAGTTGGCTGAAAAGCGACGCCGCGCGCTTAGGGACACGCTCGACGAGAATGCTCGCCTGCACATGGAGCTGAGCGAAAAGGAAGAAGAGCTAGCCAACCTACGGAATGTGGTCGAATCGCTCAACAGTTTGGTCGAAACAATGGTAGAAATGTTGAACGAAACCGAAACACAAACGGCGACATCAACGGACGAAACGGCCAAGGTGGACGATAGCGGAATCGCGCATTCCCTGCTAGATGACGGAACAGGGAACCATTAGGGGGAGTTAAGATTTTTGTCGACCTACTCGTAGTTTAAGCGTTTGTTACCACATTCAGTATATTTGGCTGATTGTGATGCATTTCCTCATAACACTTTTTTGATACATTTTTTGTAATTATATTAAACATTGAATAAACAATCGATATTTGCTCGAATGCGAAAACTCCACCTGCCCGTTAGGAAGCATCCAGGAAGCGCTTGGAACGATGACAATCGTGATAGTACCGTATGACATCCTTACTATCCCGGTAGCGGTACATAGGCCCATTGCAGTAGAGGCAGCGGCAGCACGGTTCGTGCTTACGGTTCATGTAATGCTGTATGATGTCGTTTGGCAGCGATTCACAGAACTGTGCACGGCACGATAGACAGTACGCCACTTCCGGCTCCTGCTTCGTGATGAAGCGATTGTTAACGGCATCGTGCTCGGTGGTCGGTTCGTGGTTGAGCTGCTGTTCAGTGGACGTGTTGCTGCTCATGCTGCTCGCTTTGTTCCCTTAATTTCCTTGAACATCCTTCTGGACCGTCTGTTTTCGGTTCGCTTTATTTCACTCGTCTTCAATGAGTCATGTCTCGCTGATATAAGATATATTTTCCGTTCCTTTGAACGAATGGGAAACGGAGTAAAACAGCAACTACCGTTATGCTCGGGACGCTTTTTTTACATTTTTTCCATTCACTGCACGGAGCGCTTTGTTTACATTGCTGCAGATTGAGGTTATGTGTGTTCAGTGACAGCAGTACAAATTAACCCTGTCCCAGGCATTCCGAAAAAACTACAGATTTCAGGTAGCGGGTAGCCAGCAACTTGAGATGCTTTTTTATATGTAATACAACATCAATACAATATTGTGATCGAAGTTGAGTTAACTTTTCTTCTTTCTATGAAATGAAGCATGGTGCCTTAAGTCGATGTAATTTCCAAGCTATGGAACATCAAAATTGAATAATAAAGTTTTTTGAACCAAAATCACCCTAAAAATAATTATTCAGATGCTTTAACAAAATTTGATTTAAAATGATCCCAAAAGTTGACGAAACTGTAAATCACGGATATAATCTGATTTTGTCAGGATTTTACTACGAGTAGATAATAAGTTAAAGGTATTTTTATTTTTATTTTATTGATCGCAAAATTATTGAAACTGGTTAATTTACAGATAAAAAAAGTTGTAAGTTGCTAATATAAAACAAATTTAAATTCAATCGGATTCTTAGAACGGGAGAAAAAAGCAATTAAAATCGGTTTTTTTCTACCCGTGTAGCTGGTTGCCTGGAATAGGGTTAACAATATAAAGCGATTGTTTATGTTTTTTGTTGTGACGGTTTCAGTTTTCTCAGCCCCGTTGAAAATAATCGTACATACAAAACGGAGGATATTCTTTCAAAAAATATGTAAAATTTTATTACTAACGATGATGCAAGTAGTACCAACTATAGCGGAACAGGGTGTAATTGCAATTATCATCCCAGGCCGTTTTTTTTAAAGCAAACCTTGTGAAAACATTCTTCCAGCAGCCGTCCGCAAAATTTTGACCTTCCAGCGAAAAACAATATAACCAGCGGAATTTTTCGGTCCCCAGTAGGTGGTGTGTTGTGCTGGCTAAAAATAAATCTTTCCCAACCCAGAAGCTGTCACGCATGACATTTCTCTATAGGCCTTTCGTTACTGTTGTTGTTGTTGCAAAGTGTATATGTGTGCTAAGAAAACACATCTGGCCCGTCTGCTACATTTTTCTCGTCCGGTCGCAGCAGCAGCAGCAGCATCAGAACCGCACATCTCCGTGTTCGGCAGTTTCGGGAGTTTGATGGTCAATAATACAGGCCACCGTGGCTGACTGAAGGTATACTAGTGATTACCAATTCCTAATCGTTGCATCGCTCTCTGGCCAGTCCCGCCCTCCCTCAACTTCCTTCGCCTTACCATGGCATTAAACCCGCAGTACGAAGAGATTGGCAAAGGATTCGTCACCCAGTACTATGCCTTGTTCGATGACTCAACGCAACGGCCGACCTTGGTAAATCTGTACAATGTAAGTGCATTTGTTTGGTTTGGCCACCCGGATCAGTGTTCCCGGTGTCCCTTTTTGTTTTTTTGGTCGTTTGATTTTAGCCACCACCTCCCCCCCTCCCCCTCCCCTCACCCCGGCAAATGAGATCTAACTATCTCGCTGCCTGCTGTGTAAAGGGGAAGATCATCGGCTAGCGCAAAAAAAAAAAACGGTCAAACCGAACCTAACCTCACAACGAAGTGGCTCAAAACGCAACTATTTGCCGCACCGGATAACGGTTTACATCGATCATCGGCGTATCAATCCGAACCCGAAAGCTGATTGTTCTGCTATCAATCCTTCTTCTATCCAACAGGCGGAACTATCCTTCATGACGTTCGAAGGACAACAGATTCAGGGTGCGGCAAAGATTCTCGAAAAACTGCAGGTAAAGAGAACGGCGATCATCCCTTGTTTTTGGGTCGGTGTGTGTGCGTGTGTGGGACCGGATTGTAATTCTCTTTCTGTTAATTTTAGAGCCTCACGTTTCAAAATATTAACCGTGTGCTGACGGCGGTCGACTCGCAACCGATGTTTGACGGTGGTGTACTGATAAACGTCCTCGGAAGATTGCAAGTAAGTTTTTTTTTCTTCTATTGCGTCGTGTCGCCACAAATAGGATGCCTTTAATCGGCAGGGAGGAGGAGTAGAATTGCGCTGATAATAAGACAACTTTAGTAAAAGTAGCTTTGAAGTTGGAATGGTCCGATTGGTAGAGGCGGCATCGGTGCCGAACTGCACATGGCAGGGCCCCCGGGGTTCAAATTCTATTCGGACCGTTCCTCGCATAGTGAGGAATTGACTATCCTACTACCTGGTATCCAAAAGTCTGGTTAGCTATGAGATGGCTGGCGTGACCTAGTAGGTCGTTGAGCCAAGAAGGAAGAAGAAGATGCTTTCAACTGGCCCATGTTATTAGGCCGCACTAGAATCGATTGTAAAGCCTAGAAGTTGAATTTGGTTTCAAATCCCACTCGTATCGATCAAAGAGATAGTGTTTGTCTTTGGAGGGATTTTGGATGTTGCATCTTTGCCTTCCTTACTCCTTACTCGGCTCCACGGTTAAATACTGGCTAATACAGGAAAAGAAGGTTAATGAGCAATTAAATCGAACAACCTACTAGGTCATGCCGGTAATTTCATGGTTTACTAGATGTATTGATACCACGTACAAATAAATCGACATGAAATCCTAATCAACTGCCAACTGCCGGGAACTCTTACCTGCATAATAATATTACTACCAAATGGCTACACATTTTCAAACTAAACCGATAGCCTAACAGATTTTGTCTGAGAAGTTGTCTGAAATTTTGTTCTGGTTGACCGGGACAGGGTTTAAGCAGAAGTTTACAAATCATAAACCATAGTATTTTCTCTTGCGTTATTAGTTTTGTTTTTAACATTTTCAAATATTTTCGTTTTATCTGTCAACAAGAAAAACCCCCTGTATCGTATTTCTTTTTTGCCTCTCACCTTCCAGTGTGACGATGATCCACCACACGCGTACTCCCAAACCTTCGTGTTGAAACCGATCGGAGCGTCATTCTACTGTGCACATGATATTTTCCGCCTTAATATTCATAACACCGCATAAAAGGACAGAACGGCAACGAAAAACAACAACTTTAACGAACAAAGTTTCTGCGAACAGAAATATGGGATTAACTAACTTAAAAACTCTTGACCACAGCACAGGATGCGCACGCGCACACGGATAAAAACCATCTCTCCTGTTAGAAAGCTATGTAATTGTTCTGCCCGGTTGTTGTATGTTGGGCGACGGATGGAATCATCTCTCTTATTATCTGCCCATGGTTTGGTTTACACAATAAACTATGCTTTACTAACAGCCTAACACAAAACAAAACAATATCAACAACAACAAAAAAAAACAACACCCAATGGTCCCCATGTAAAGAAACTGATGATGTTATAAATTACAGAAACTGAAAAGCGAAATGAAAACGTTTTTTAAATTTTATTTTAACGCCAAACAAAAACTTGCCTAAACTAGGGAGGGTGGGGGGTGGCTTTTTTTGTTGGTGGCTCTAATGTATGTGTTCTCCTTGCTCGGCGACGAACGTCACACGGATGCTTGAATCATAACCACCATAACAGGCGAGTTTTTCGGTGTGAAAATAGAACTCCTGTTGCAGTATGTATTTTAAAAAACAGAGACTAATTTTGAAGGATTTTTTGTACAGCAGGTTTGGGAGCAGCTTATGGGTCGGAAACAGTCGAGCAACTGTAATTGAAAATTTGTTCGTACATGGAATTTTATCCCTAAGGACAAGGAAAAAAACCGTTTAATAGCCAACAAAAGTGTTGCAGGACACTTCTTATGTAGCAGAAGTTGACGAGGAAATTAAGGCTCTGGTCTGGTGGTTCCGTCATGATTGAATTCCAGTGAGGTGGCACGAATTGTCTTGAACAAAACGTGTGCTATTCGAAGTCGTCACTCACAATGATCAGAGGCTCCGAAACTAACCTCAGCAACGAGCAAAGGAATTTGTTGGGACTGCTCTGGATTGCAGAACCGTATTAAAAAAAAATCTCACAAATTTACACTTAACATTATTCACTCAATCACTACGAATTGATTTTGTTTTGCTATTCTCGAATGCCTAAAAAAGGAAACACTAAATTATATTTTTAATTTTCTAAACACATTTAAAAACGATATATCACATTCAGTTCATGGAATATTTCACGATCTGCGTTTGTGTCCTGCGAAAGGATCAATCTTGCTAGGTGTAATGCCACCGCTTTTTTGTTGTCGCACGGGTTTTCTGTCTCGTCCAGTTGCTTAATGTAGCTCAACCTAGGAACATAAAAAAAACAACGTAGAAGTAGTAGAAGTATCGAAATCAGCTTTTGAAAAGTGGCCATGAAAGTAGGCCTATATTATTGACAGTCACTGTTTAATCGGGTCATCGGCAAATGCTTGCTACAATGCGAAAGATTCTCTGATGCTTTAAATAGATTGTTTCTTATTTTCTTTGAAACGTACATTTAGACACACTCGTTACTCGTTTGTAACTGTTACGGAAACGAAGAATACAATGCTGTTTTTTCTCCTCCGGTTTTTTTTTTATAACTGTTACATACCACGAGTTCATAATTGTTGTACTTGTATACTGGCGAAGTATTTTAATACCGAATGCAGCTCTATCTGCGAGTAAGACAACAAATAAACACGGCATCTAAAGCGGTCTAAAGCTAGCTGAACGTATTATGTTTTGAGCTTACTAAACTGGTTGTTTAAAAAAAAAGATCACATTTTAATCTCAAGAAGAAAAAAAATGCGCGTGTGTGAGTGTGTGTTGTGTTGCGTGTGGATAAAATTCTTAAACCACAAATCGTTTTGATGCCGCAATTTTGCACCGTGCCAATACAAACAAACCGGGAGCATGAAAATCACCAAAAACCAGCTGTAATTATTACACCCTCATGGAAATGGTGTGTTTGTATATAGTATAGTGGTTTGAATAGTAGTAATAGTGGGTAGCTGTGTGTATGCTTTTGTTGCACTTCCTTCATGCGTTCCCCGTTTTGTGTGCATGCTTGATTAAGCGGCCTCAACGACAGTTTTTTGTTCTGCTATTTCTCGTATTATGTGCAATTTATATGAGCATTAGTATGAGAGCTTTGCTGCTTAGTGTACGATGATTACTACAACCGTTGTTTTTTTTTGCTTCCTCGCTCGCTCAAAATCATCGTGGGCGCTTTTTATTTTATTTTCGCAAATTTCTACGATGCGCGCGCGCGTGGCCTATGGGAAGATTTTCACGAATTTCTCCCTTAAATCGAATCCTTACTGACTATTAATTCTATTTTTTTTTTTGCTGCATTCGTTTTATACTTGCGCAACGTTCATCTATAAACGCATACACCCACACAAACACGCACACGGCGACTACATGATACAGAGATTTTGGAGCACGGGCGCCGTCATGGCGGCGCAAAAATAAAATTTAAACGCAAAATACCCCGCGCATATAGATATCACGGTTTACTTTCGATTTTTAAACGAACGCTGCGTGAAGCCCTTTAGCGAGCGCATGGCCATGGCTCGGTTAAAGTGCCGGGTCGCTTTCTGCTCCAGCTCGTGACTGTTCTGGTTGCTTTCGTTCGACGAAAGAATCACATATAGCACGCACATCACCTACGGAATAAATGCGATATAATCGTTTAAACAAAAGTGAAGAGCAGCAGTTTTTTTTGAAGTTCTGCACGACAATTAGCGGCCCCTTACCAAAAATACGATGATGATAATGGTAAATATGTGCAACGAGGAGGCGGATATATTTTCCACATCCGCGATCGCCTTCTTGATCGGTTCGTACTGGGGGTAGAGTTCCAGCGCCTGCCGCAAATGGTTAACCGATTCTTGGAAGTGGCCGTACGCTTTAAAAATTTCACCCAGCGTAAAATACTGCCGCCAGGCGCTACGATCCCTTGGTTGCACTTCCAGCGAGCTGCAACAAGAAGAGACACGCGTTATAAAATTCGTAACTAGAGATGGGACAAAAAATAGCAAAAACGACGGAACTGGTTCCGGGCGATTCCACAAAACATCGGCAGGTAGCTTCCGGAACCGGAACCGAAATCGGGACACTATAATGTGACCGTACCGTCTGGTGAGGTGTATCGCATCATCCAAATACTGCAGATTGAACAGCACCCGGGCAAGGTTTAGCAGAACTTCCGCGTTCGTCGGTGCCATTGCCAACGCACCTCGGAAACACTCGATCGAATGTCGCGCGTCCCCTTTTATTCGCCAAAAGTTGCCAATTTGATTGTAGAGCTGGACCGAGCGTGGCTTTTCACTCTTCGCCTTACGTAGCCGCCGTTCCAGTGCATCGATGTCGAAGTTTTTGAGCGATTTCGGACCTTTTTTCTTGAGAAACAGATATGCAACTTCCGGTTCCGGTGCGATCGGATGACTGTAACGTTGCGCCACACCGATCAGATCATCGTAGTAGGTGAAGTTGACCGGTTTGCCACAGTCCAGCACGTCCGACGGTTCGGTACTAGTGCCGGTGCCTGCCACTTTGCTATTGGCGCCCGGCGAACTATCGGCAGAGCTGTAAAGAGGGCGTAAAAAATTTTATATAGTTTCCTAACGAGCATGCCAAAGCGAGAAACGAGCATTTCATCGTACGTCTTCACTAGATTGACGATAATCTTGTCCCGGGCGTGCCGCCTCCAGGTATTATCGCGATAGTTAGCCGCAGTGGTTGTGATTATGTGAAACGTTGATTCCTCATCCTCCTCAGGATGGTATGGTTCCGCCAGCAGTTCTTCCGAGTTGTTCGTGTCCGGATCATATTCACCAGCTGCTTCCCCGGTTGTGGTCGTCCCTTCTGTAGCCTTACCACCGGAACTCTGTACAAAACACGAAAAAAAACGCACGTATATGATGTGACGATTAGTGTCCTCTTTCATCTCCAGTAAGTGTCCCCTGTTCCCCTCTCCCCCCTTTACCTGTAGTTTGCAGTTTGCTCCACCCGGTCCGACACTCACTATTTTACCCTCCTCCGTATTCAGCTTCCACAGTGTGGAGGTGCGCGAATTGGTGGACAATACCTGGGTACAGAGGATGTACACCAGCCCATAGCACACGGCCGCCCTTCTGTCGTGCATGGTTGTTGCGGCGGTGCTTCCGTACTTTCTCGCGTAACGATTCGCTCACTAATGCAGCCACTTGCGTGTATGTGTGTGTGTGTGTTTTGCTTCAAAAGTGTCCCTTCATTTTATCGAGCGTTCGATTTTTAGATTACGAGGACGAGCGAGGCACCCCGCACAAAACAACTCATGACACTCACAACACACCTTCGTTCAACCTAAACCGAAACGATCGACTAAAAAAAAATTGGGTGCAGCTGCACGCAGTGTTTACTTTTATATGCACTTTGCTAAGCAAAAACACTTTTTGTACACCTTTTTCGCGTCGGAAAATGCACGATACTCGTTGATTTTTAGATAGCGAGAGTGTGTGAGAGAGAGAGCGCGAAAGAGATTCACGGTGAATGTTTGATAAAAATAACTTCACTGCACACAATATAAAGCCGTGAAAATTTAACAAGAATATTATGTGCTGCTTCTTCCTCTTCTTGTCCGCGAGCTGACAGTTCTCGTGCAGGAAAGCTTTGACAGTTCGAAGCAAGTTGCTCGAGCGGTTGTGCATGGTGCACGATAGAAGTAAAATAAAATTTAAAAAACACGAATGTAGCGTTATTTTGTGCAAGATTCTATTCAGTTTCAATGATAGCAAGCTCAAACACCAATCATAACACAAATATTACAGCAATCAAACAATCCGGTCTGCCTAGAAAGGTGCATTTTGGTGCAGTTTGCTCTAGCTTGCAGTAGTGAAACGGGTCGTATAACCGCAGCCGACCGACAAGCCAAGGTAGCATAAAAATTCCATTTCATAACAATACCAAACATGCTAAACATTGCCTTCGTCACTGCTTTTTATGTTGCGCACGGAAGAAGGCAGCCCAGTAGTGTCGCGCGTACCGTTTTGTTTTAGTTATCTGTGTTCGTTCGTTTTTGGTTGTGTATTGTGCATCCGTGATCGACGCTAAGCAACGAAAACTACGTCAGGTAAGGGGACTACTCGCTGCTACTTCAATAAATGTTTCATCTACTAATTTTCCTGGGGACACGATTGTTCCCGTACGGTTAATGCTAATCTACCCCAATCTCCTCCGGTTCTGGAGCGTTAATAAATATATGTGTGTGTCAGGGTTCGTCCTAGTGATGGGCGCTACAGAGATCTGCCATGGCTCCAACCCAACGGATCCGGAGCTGGCTTCGATTTCTTAGCGGTTTCAACGGTTTTCCGCATCCACCGCTTCTTAGCCGGTTCCGTACCCAAAGCCCCGAACCCACCCGATCCGAACCCGTGATCCTGCCATCAACCAACCTCTCCGCTTGGCAAAAAAAAAAAAAATACAGCACATTACAATAAACGGATCATAGTAGCCTAAACGAGAATGGTGGCCCTTCACGTCACTACAAACAAAGTATAGAAAGGTTCCACTGATTTCTGGACCTGGTCGGAACCGGTTCCGGCAGCGGAGCCATTTTTCCCATCACTAGTTGCGTGCTATGAAGCGGGTCAATTAATGCTGACTGGTGTTGCTTCCAGTATCTTCGATCGCTTTCCATGATCCCCTCTGCGAAACGGATTTACGATTCCCGATTGTGGCCATTTCATTACATTGGCAATCTCAACATTGACCATGGGCAATTGCTTAAATAAAATAAAAAATGAAGTCTACGCTTATTGCATGCTCTTTTCCATTGTTGCTACTGTTTATGATCGCCTACCGATCGATGGAGGCTCCCTGTATTTCACAACGATGCAATACGATCTTCACACAACGGTTTATTGCCATCCGTTTCACGATGGCTCGCGCATTGGTGGCGGTTGGAAAACTTTAAACAAAACCTTGAAAGATATTAATTTTTCTTAATTGCATTATTGCTACATTGCAGTGTTACTTCACATGTACAAGTCCACAAGATGATAACATAAAAACAAGGTTTATTTTGTCTGCAATTGCAACCTTTTCATCACCACCAGCAGTACCACCAATCGAAAACGTTGGCCTACATTGATCGGTGCGAAGCCTTATTACGGCGAAGGCGATGCCGCGAACGAGGCAAAAACGGCGCCGCAAGTTAAATTGTAGGCCTCCCTAGTGAAAACAGGGAAAACGAACCGGGGAAACCGGAACAGAGGCGATGAAAGTAACAGCGCTCATTATTTTATTGTGTTTTTTTTTTTTTGTTTAAATCGCCCATTTTTCGTACATTCATGGCCACCAACGTCAGAAGTTTTGGGGCGAGATTAGGGTAGGACCTGAGAGGCGCCTAGGCTATTTGGGTTAGGAATTTCGCAACTTGATGTATGGTACGGTTTGGTTTTTTGTTGTTGTCTGTTCTGCTATCCATGATGTTGCAAAATGCAAACAGATTATTCCTTTGTCTGTTACAGTACAACGAGAACGAGCCTCTTCACCTCACAGCCGAGCGCAGTCAATATCGCTGAGTAAATGTAGTATGCAATTCTATTGATAGCCTGGCCTAGATTACGGTTGTGTCGCGCATTCATGCAGCGAAAGTTGTTGGAGAATTATGGAAACTCCTGTCCAAACGGAAGCGCAGTCCATTCTTATCGGTCTCACAATTTGTGCAATCTCTTAACATAATCGCGCAAGGGCACTAGCAGAACTACTTCCCCGGCCCAGCTAAACACTACGTTGATGTGTTTGAAATCATTCCAATACGATGCACTCGTTGCATTTGAATCCACAGCCATTTTTGAACCTACCCCAACAAGTCCATTTCGGACGATCCACGTTCGGTACGCAAAATCTGCCATTCTGCGTTTAGACAGGAATAGGTACTGATCGATGTATTGCACCACAGCGATTAAAATGGTTACATCAACTACGAACTGTAACTGTTGTCCCCACAAGTGGCCCACAAGAACTGAACTGCCAGCTCACTGCCCCCATGACCAGATTGCGAGACGACTCGCGGTTATCAGGATCGAGTAGACAACTTTGGAGAAGTCTTGGCGAATTTTCTTTTACCATCGTTCACAAACACACAACCAGCCAAGCTACCTGCGGCAGCGGCGTGACGCTTTGGAACTTGCATCATCCTGCGCTGCCTTAACCTCGTCCAGTCGTCTAGCGTACATCTAGCCTAGCTTTCGGGTGATTGGGTTATGAAAGTGAAAGCATTAGAAGCACCACCATGTGTTGCTCCCCGCCGTGTGTTGAAGAGAGTACAGCACGATCTACACCAATCCGCCCATAGGATACGCTACTCTGCCTTTGCTACGCTCAGCAGCGTGTGTCTGTGTAAGCTGGCCCACTGCATCTCTTCACATCCCAGAATTATCGACAGGTGGCAGCCACCTGGTTGTAGCCTTTCTGGGCCGGCCTTAGTGCATGCCGATGTGCAAACGATTGCATTCCCCAACCCTTGCCTGTTGGTGACCTCGGACGGTCGGTGGGGGGGGGGGGGGGGGAGCGCTCGCTGTGGTCGGTGGTGCAATTCGCATCACGCGGATCTTGCCACACGTCGTGCGCTCGAGCGTCGTGGTGTCTTATCGGTCTAGGCACACGTTCACGCTGGGGCGGATATGGAGAAACTGATGCGTGGTCACCGGTCGAAGGAAGCGACGCTCGTTCGATCATGACCAGTTCACGATCCGAGCCGAGGGGTTTATCGGAAAGCCGTTGACTTGATTTGCCTACGTTTCGCGACAATCCGTCCCCTCTCCAGCCGTGTTTGCGCAGTGTCATTTCCCGTATCGGAGAAATTGGCCAGTCATGGTAGTGCACGTGTCATTCGCAAGCCGTACGAGCGTTTGTTGGGGTGTTTTGCACAGGTACGAATGATTCCGCACGAACGGAATGCTGCCAAGCTGCTGTCTGTTGTTGTTTCACAAGGCGCGAACTTTTATTTAAAAATCGATACAGATGCTGCAAAAACTAGACATCTTTAAGAAATGCACCTTCAGTGGAGCAACTGAGCGGCTTCGCGGACAGAAATGTGTGACCCGTTGGAAGGTAATTAAGGCCGACGGGCACACTTTGCGTAGATATTTCGAGCCAGGGCGCGCACAACAACAAGCAGTACATAAATCATTTACGTCACCTTATCGGCATATCCGTATCCAGCCCTGGCAAAGGTAGCCAATCGGCGGCATCTCTTGCCGTTGGTTCTGTATCCCCCGAAAGCTCGTACTCCAGGGAAGACTCGTATGCACGGGTTGTGTGACGTAAGGCCGACCGTCCACTTCACCTCCTCAACGCCCCGTTAGTACTGGCAGCAGAGCGTTCATCAGGCGCTGTTTGCATGGCGCTGTGGCAATCGTACGTGCACTTGTGTAGCAAAGCAAATCAGTGCCTTTGCGAAATACGCACCCTCTCCATTAACACATCGTTTGGGCGCCAGCTTTTCTGAGCCGTTAAAACCCCCGCAAGGATCCGGTAGCGTGCGTGCGTTGGCTCCAGACTATTGGCGAAGGGACGTCGAGTGGATTTTGCTTTTGACTTGTGGAGTGTAACGATCGAGTGGTTTGCTTGTGCCAATGACGTACGCGCTCTGCGCCAGTTGCAGACGGGATTGTTCCCTCGGTTAGAGAAACGTTGCGTCAATTGTTCTTACTTGTTAGGCGCGTTGCAATTTTGGGCAAAATGTGTTGAAGTTGAAGCGAGCAATCCCCCCCCGGGCCATGCTAATTACAACAGACAAACGTCAATATGTCCTGACAACGCACAACGATCGATCCGGGACCCGCCAAACTTCGCCCGTCGTCTACAGCAACCGGCAACTATCCGTCAAGAGGTTAAACTGTCCTGGACGTGCATCGCGCACCGGGGACGGGATCGTAGGGTCGAAAGGGCCGAGGAAGGAGTTGAGCAAATTGAAAATTCTCGAATGCTAATCAAATACGCCCGGGTACAATCCGGGCGGTATCATGCTCGGTGTGCACTGTGTGTTTGGCTAACCATTAACCGTTGCGCAGCTCGCAACCAGAGGGTGGACGCTGGACTGGTGCGTCGATACACTTCTACTTCGCCGGTTCGAGGTAATTATGCCGGGACGGTGTAGTGTGTGATGGCGCTCCCCAGAGGTGATGGCGGTGGTTAAAGTGGTGCTGTTGGTCAAGCCGGCTTATTAGTCCACCTTTATAAGGTAGGTCTGTGCATATGAAATCGGTTTCCTGCAACGCTACCCACCACCATCGACAACCTCTAGGCAAACTCGGCGCTGTTGTTGCTGGTGGATGGTAGCGGTGGCGGTGCACCCCAATTTCTCTGGCGGCTCTGACCTCCAACGATTTCCTTGAGACTGTGCGTGAAGCAAACCAAAATGCATAACACACCAAAAAAAAAAAAAAAAAAACGCCTCCCAATATGTGTGAATAGTTGGCGGATGGACGGCGGATCAGCTGGTAAGTTAGCCTTAGATTAGCCCGTTTTTTTGTTGTTGTTGCCGTTGGTTTAATGTATTTGTGTATCCAACAGTTTCTAGCATGTTCGGTACGGAGCTAATGATTGGTGCTTCCGTGTGAGTTGTTGCCACAAACAATCGATTGCAAGCGCCACGCACTATTACGTGCGAGAGGAGGGCGCCTTACGCGCGTATACTGTGGTGCATGGTTGCATCTTCTGCATGCACAGCCGTCTATGTTTCTGCTCATGGTGGGAAGGGGTAGGTCACAGCTGCGTCGAAACAAATGAATTAGCAAGAGCGAGTTGAATGCGTCGAAACCGACCGAGAGCGAACGTAAGAAGGTGATGAACAGCGTTTAACTCCGCTTTCGTGCACGACCTCGGCCTTGCACGTGGTCCATTGTCACGGCCAAGCAGTTGTTTCGGAGCAAGACGATGCACGAACTCCGGATGGCAGACCTTTGTGCGATGGTAACACCATTAACGAAGGGATTTTCCGCTATTAGAAGCTAGAAGTTTTAATGCTGTGCCCCACATCCGAAAAGGGTTTGTTGTGTGCACTAAATAACACACCTGACGAGTGCCATCACCTAGGCACAAGGCGAAGCAGTTTACGATCGCCGTAATGTGTCACTCTTGTAATTGACGCACATCATACCGACTCCAATGAGTGTGTACGGCTGCAAACAAGCAAGAAAAAAAAACCCCCCAAAGACTGTACAAAAGTGCTACTTGAGTGAAGGAAAACGTCCCTCAGGGACTGCGCAAGATTGCTTTCCTTGCACGAAATCTTCGTTCTTCAGTCTTTTTGTTTTTGTGCGACACACAACACTCGTGCCAGGGTGACAAAATTGGCTTGGAGCAGTGTCGGTCGGTGTGCGAAGAGAGGGGAAGCGTATAGATTAAACGTAAATTGTAAAAAAAAAGCATTTCGTCACATTAAGCCAACATTGCGCGTACCTGGGGCGAACGAACTCCCGTGGAGGGTTCCTTGTCAGGTTTCTGACACGGCATGCCGCCCGGTCCGAACTTTGAACGATGCCGATTATCTTTTGCACGGTGCACATTCGCGCATCGCGACGGGCGATGTTCTTATCTGTGTTGGGTGGTCGCGGTTTCAACGCTGTTTCACTATTCTACGGAACCGAAGGAGACTATGTGTATAAAACATGCGGCTTTTTGTTATTGTTTGCTAGAACGTTTAGTGTTTTCTCGTGCGCGAAAAAGTGTGTCCCCTGGGCACTGATGGCGAGCGCTTTGGACGGATGAGGGCACAAGCGGCACTTACACACCTGAAACGGGCGCCGCTTTGTGTATGTATTGTTGTTGATCAACGCGTCGCAGCACGCTGCGACGCCATGGGTTAGGGTCTTCTGGCAAGTTTTTGCCACTTGATTAGGGGTGGTCCACGTGCTAGGAACCGTCACGTTAAGACCGCTTCCGACCTATGCACAAGTCTCGGCTAATGGTGGCTTGCTAGTCTTCGTACACATATACATATAACGATCTCACAATCAAATCAACAGGCACGGTGACGTAGGATGATGAGGCACATATGCTAGGTACACCATGCTGATACAACAAAATACTTACGACTTAAAATAGGTATGATTCAGGTACGACAGTTCAGATGGGGATTCATCCCATCCATGTAGGCACCCGATCTCCGACAGGTCCGGGTGCCGAACTGGGGATCGCTGGCGAATACCTTCTTGGCGGGGCAAGAGTCCGACATCCTCATAACATCCCCCAGCCATCGTATCCTGCCGGTCTCTGCTACCGACAGGGTGTTCAGTTCTCAAGATGGCCCGGAGCATGTATCGCTCAAACACGCCAAGAGTGTTTGCATCCTCCGCTCGGATGGTCCAAGACTCGGGGGCCATATACGACCATCGGGCGAATCAGATCTCAGCAGACGGTGAAGGCTGTAGTAGGCAAGATTCCCCTGAACAATGCTTGTCCTGCTGACATCGTTATCCGAAGTTACGACAGTCCCAAGATATAGCAGCACTCCTCTACTACCTCTAGGTTGTCGCCTTCGACTAACACGCTGCTTCCCACGCTGACAAATGTGTAGTACCACTCAAAAATGGCACAGTACATTTATTCCGACTATCAAACTACATGGTATTAGCAAGTCTACTAACTCAATCCGGATGGCCGACGGTGATCTAGTAGAACGTTAAGCAAAGAAGCTCACAAACAGCAATAATTGGGTGACTCTTCGGTGCAACTGGCTGGAAGATTGCCGGACCGGACCCTATTCGCTTCCGTCTAACGCAACATTAATTGTTCATTGCACATGTCATCGAAGACACGACAGAGGCAACATAGTACGAGTCATCCACATTGTTTGCGCCGCACCTAACTGTTACTGTGGCGCAGTTAGCGTCTGCTAAATTGTCACGCAATTTGCAAATGGCCATCCTGATCGGGCGGTATCAAACTCGGCAACAAACATCGACGGTTCTAACGGACAAAAGGTGTACCACCTTCTTCACCCAAACATGTTCATCAGGCGTAGTTGAGGCGGGAGGAACACATCATACACAAATCAAACACCAAAAAAGTAATGAGAATGACAAGCCAAATCTTTACGCCCCATCCGCGTGTATACTTCCGGGAGGCGGCGCAGTAAGCGCAGAGGATAGCCGGGTTGCGGGGGCGCTGGGAACTCTCCAGCCTTGACACCGGGGGCCCCATCGGTCATGGCAGCACCCCCTTCGCATCAACGGTCCGTCGGAGGCGATGAGTTGGACTTCCTTCATTTATCGTGATCAGCTTTACTCGCACTCTGCTACACGCGCACTCACGACGCTAGCGCGTATCTTATCAGTAACGGTGTGTACACACGGGCAACACTCGTTTGTCCGTGCTCGCGCAAATGATAAGGTCATGGCGCCCGTGCACACCTTTCCATTTCCTGCCCTGCCCGCGCACGTATGGCTGGTGGTGCTGCGTCATGCCCAGGTCCGGTGGAGTCTGGTGGGCAATGATTGGGGTTCGCAGGGTGCACAGCATCGTCCACCGGTCCTTCCTGACGCCTAGCACTGATCCTCCACTGTGCTGACACAAGGCAAGGCCGTACACGATGATGATCCACCGGAGATCGAAATTTATCGTGTACCACCGGAGGTCACTCGTTTTGCGCGGTAGAAGTCGTGGGATGTGGTCTGTTACGTCCGCTGGAGCTGGAGCCTTTCATTATTGGAGCATTGCACACAGTTCCGGGCCAAAAGCAGGCGCACGGAGAAAAGAAGGATCTCCAAAAGGGGGGGGGGGGGGGGGGATTTAAGCATGCTCCAGAATTTCCGAAGCTGCTGGACTGGATCGTATATCAAGTGCACGCACCATTTACTACATACTCCACCAACGATCCCTCCGAGTGGAGGAATCTGTTGGAAGCTGAAACGAAAACGAAATGTAAAGTAAACATACCACCTCCTTAACCCCCATACACACATACACACACATCTGGCAAGAGCACTTGGGAGGCAGATGTGTGCGTGCATTTTTTTCGCGATCATTTTGCGGTTGGGTTTTGCGTGTGGTCACGTAGTTATTTGTTTCGTGCAAATCGGGGTCTTATGTGTAGTATGCGAGAGTATAGGGGAAGGGGGGAGGGGGGAAGGGGGGGTCCGCACTAGTGTGGGGATGAGAATTAGGGGAGGGAGACACACAAGGGCTGATGATGGTGGTGATACCCCCATCAGCGGATTGCACGCGTGTTGCAAACACACTGCGCACGGCAAGGGCGAACGAACGGCACGAGGACAAGAAGGCAAGGGAGCGCGCGCGAGCGCGCATGTGTGTATGTGAATGGACGCATGTTAATCATTTGTAGTGTGTAAAAACCCCATGAGTTAAGGTTTTCTTGCTCGGGTGGGGTGGTAAGAAAAAGGGGTGGCGCGCGCTGTTAAGGGAGGAGGATGAGGAGGGGGTGAGGAATGGAAAGCGGAACAGGGGTGTTGGGGTGGGGCGTTGGGGCAATCTCTCCAGCCGAACGCCGTGGTGCCGAATGTGACGCGACGCAGCACGCTGGTTAGTACGCTTTGAGTGTTCAACGATATCGGCCACCACACATCACCGGAGCGCGGACGGTAATCGAACCAAAGTACGCCAGCAGAACAGCAGCAGGGCGGACACACACACACACACACACGATTCGCGAGTGTGTGTGAGCGAGAGAGATCGTCCGGGAACCGTCTTGTTGGAGGGTGACCAGCGTAAGGGGCATAAGACGGTGACGTCCGTTAAAGGTAGTGATCTTTCCCCATCTTCCCGGCCAGCACGCAATGGGGGTCAGTCAGCTCATCAATGTGAGGCGGGGAAGCGTTAAGAAATCAAACAAGTGATGCGTGTGCGTTTTGTAATGCCGACATAAAGCTCTACCGCATGATGCGTCTGTGTGTGAGTGTATGATCTGTGATCTCGCGACACTTTCGGCGGCTCATCATCATCAGCAGTGGAGAGATACGCGACCGTGTCTCATCCACGATCCAGCGAGATTTTTCGAGTAGAACAGGATTTTACGATCGTCCGGTGGTGTAGGGAGAGTTTTTCGATTGGAGGAGTGGTGCGTGGTAATGGTAATACGTACCGTTTCCTATCATTATGGGGCTGGATTCTCTCTAAACTTAAGGGAACGGAAGCTCTGATGTTGGTCGTGTCGTGATGCGTGACAAGACTGTTTGGTCGTGCATCAGAGCGCACGCACGCGTTGTGTTTTGGAATCATGGAATTAGGGACTCCGACTTGGAAGTCCGAGATATCCAACAGTTTGTGCCCGGCTGGTTTTGTTGGACGTTAGTGACGTCAGAATGAGCTCCACGATTACACGATTTGCGAAGTGTCAAAGGTTTTTCGACAGCAATGCCGTTCGGAAGCTTCGGTCGTTCGGTTGAGCTATAAAAATCTTGGAGGGCCGCTGGACCTCAGCCGGGCGAGCGCGAGGTGACAGGATAAAGATGGGTCGTGTCTAATCGACGCGGTTGGATGAGTTGCACATTTCGATTTTTTTTTATGACCATGGTGGTTAGCAACATCACGCACACGGCACAGGCGGCTGCGGCCTTCCTGGCGAAAGATAGTCTTGTCTCACAGACAGTCTCACGATGCTCCATTTTTGGAATTGGAATTAATTTGAATTTCACAACGAACGTGATGCCAAACATTCGGTGACTGTCCTGTGGTCCCCCAATGTATTGTACATCGCAATTTCCTCGTGCTTGCTGGCTCGTCGCTGTGGTTATGGTGCAGTAGTCAATTGAAACCGAGCCGGATCCCTGAGGCTCGGCGTTATTAATTCTCGCGTCTCTTGTTCAAGGCGGGCCAGAAGCCTCTCCAACGGATTTCGGCACATCTTGAAGTGGACATAGTACGTGTGAGTGTAGTCGTGTGAGTGTGTGTGTGTGTTTTTGTGCGAAGTCATTCCATTTTGGCAAAGGTCGAAATAATTTGTGCGATTCATCAATTTAATGGAAAGCGATAGACATACACCCTCTGCACCAGTGCGCACACATATACGACAAAGTATAACTGCTTAGGAAGACGTTGTCTAACCACCACACCCCGGCAAGACAGTGGGGTTTATCCGAAAGAAAGCAAGCTAGCGCAAACTGACATTAAAACCAAAACCAAAAAAAAAAACGATGCTTCACATTAGCGCAAATGTCGGCAACTCTCACTATCAACCACCCTGTCTGGGGCATCTTGCTTTTCCCCCTTCATATATGCAACAACCACTTACACACACGGTGGTGGTTTTCGTTCTGCCCATCGGTAGGTAATACAACCTCCCACATATTACTGGTAACGCATGGAGCCGTTACGGAAAGGTGGCAGCCAAAAACGAACCATTCAATCAAAATACAATTATGCTTCTCCATCAACTCTACGACGAGAGCCTGTTTAGCAAACGACGATATTACTAAAGCAGTGCTTAAATGGGCAGGATTAGTGCTTGCAGAATTTGGGGACAAAACTTTATTGAGAAAACGAAGATCTGCCATTCTCTGCAACGTTAGCAGCAATCCAAATTTTAGTTCCTCGGAACTTGTGAACGAACTTTGAGTGTTGAGGTCCCGCCTGATAATACTGGGTCAGTTTTGAAGCGGTAAATAAGCCAAAGACATTCAGCAGACAGGAGGAGCATGAACCTTATACTTCTTCAAGAAATGCAGAATTAATGGAGAATTTTGCAATTTCGTTAGAGTTGAGATAGAACATCCGTAATAAAATTGCGTGACACAATCTTGTAGTGTAATTGGCAACTCATTCCCGACACACTTCCTAACAGATTTTTTTTCTTTACTTCTTCTCTTCTCGCTCCATACCCCCAGCAGTTGCTTTCCTTTGTGTGCTTAGAACGTGTGGATTAGGCTAGTAACGGTATTGTTTGCAGACACAAATGGACGCCCAGACAGAAACGGAAATGCCCACGGGTAACGTGAGCGACGAGCCCTTCCTCGGCCCGTTGGACATCATCCTGCTCGTCAGCCTGCTGGCCGGCACAGCCTGGTATCTGCTTAAGGGCAAGAAAAAAGAAAACCCAGCTAGTCAGTTCAAATCCTACTCGATCCAGTAAGTAAATAATGCACTGCAGTATAATGGCTGAAGCGGGTGTATATGAGAAAACCCGAAATCGATTAACGCACACCCCATCCGCAGACCGACGACCGTAAACACGATGACAATGGTGGAGAACTCCTTCATCAAGAAGCTACAATCCTCCGGTCGCCGTCTGGTGGTATTTTACGGTTCCCAAACAGGCACGGCAGAGGAATTTGCCGGTCGTCTGGCGAAGGAAGGAATACGCTATCAGATGAAGGGTATGGTGGCCGACCCAGAGGAATGTAACATGGTATGTAATGCGGTCTGGCAGTGACACGTCTCAAATGGCACCTACCCTGCTTCCGGAATGCATAAATACATATGTACGTTCTTTTTTTTCCTATCTTTTCCCTCACCTTGCAAAACAGGAAGAACTGCTGATGCTGAAAGACATCGACAAATCGTTGGCTGTGTTTTGCTTAGCCACGTACGGCGAGGGTGACCCGACGGACAATTGTATGGAGTTTTATGACTGGATACAGAACAACGATCTGGATATGACCGGTTTGAATTACGCGGTAAGTTTGTGAGTGAAATTGAACGGCACTAACTCGCGCAGTAGGCCTGAGGTCTCATCAAATGGGACTTGTTGAAGGGATGTTGTATGAGTGACCTCTCTGCAAGGCCTTCTAGACCTTCTAGAGGCGGGCGGCAGTCAGGGGGCCTAGGCGATAGTGGTGCCTGTCTGCACAAACCCCATCCGGGGACCGTTGCTTCGATAGTGAGTACAGACCGAGTATCAATAAGTCTAGCAAACCATTCGATGGCCGGTATATGACCTAGCAGATTGTTAAGCCTAAGAAAAGAAGAAGGGCTAGAAGAGTTGATCCATCCCTGGGGGCTACTGTGTTTTTTAGGCCTAGTTGCCACCCCCCACCCTCCCCTCGCATATATATATCTCTCTCGCTCATCGTTACGCAATTTCGTTACACTGCTCGAATCGAGCAGTTTCGGTAGCGCAGTTTGACAGCCTTTGCCGTCTGTCATTTCAGTCGCAACGTGCTGTTCGGACCGTGCATTACATTGTGAACGTTTCTTTTGGGGTGTTTCCCGCAGTCCCTATCAGCGCACAGCCATCAATCAACACCAAAGAAAATGCAGCTAAACCGACCGTTAAGCTTACACAGTAAATAAGCTAGTCTAGGTAGCTCTCTCGTCAATAGTTGACCGCACCGAGTGCAAGCAATGAGTGTTTTAGCCGGCACGAGACATGCGTGCGCGCGATTCATAGCACCAAACAGTATTCATCAGCTGTACCTCGCACCGTTAGTACAATGTCTGCCGAGCGTCGAGCGTTTCATACTCGATCATCGCAGCAAGCTGCGAAAGAAATACGGACAGGTTAGGTTGCACTGTGCGATGCCCAACGGATTACGTAATGCTGTCGGTGTGAACCGCAATGTGTAGATTTTGTGTGGTGTATCGACTCGGTACACTTTTTGGAATAGTTTCTTCTCGTTTGCTAGCGAACTAACTGATCTGATCTTTCCGTTTTCCGTTGCAGGTGTTTGGCCTCGGTAATAAAACGTACGAGCATTACAACAAGGTCGGCATCTACGTGGACAAGCGGCTCGAGGAGCTCGGGGCAAACCGAGTGTTTGAGCTAGGACTCGGTGACGATGATGCGAAGTAAGTGTTGTGTTTTGTTATTGTAGTGTAGTGTAAAGGGTTTGTTTTTGATCGTTGAAATAAAGGTTAAGCGTAACCATCCTTTTCCAATCCCTCCCATATCTAACTTTCTTTCATCTTTCATCCGCGCAGCATTGAGGACTACTTCATCACGTGGAAGGAAAAGTTTTGGCCAACGGTATGCGATTACTTCGGGATCGAAAGTACGGGCGAGGATGTGCTAATGCGCCAGTACCGTCTGCTGGAACAACCGGACGTAACCGCCGACCGTATCTACACTGGCGAGGTGGCCCGGCTACATTCGCTTCAAACGCAGCGTCCACCGTTCGATGCAAAGAACCCGTTCCTGGCGCCGATCAAGGTGAACCGGGAGCTGCACAAAGCTGGCGGCCGGTCCTGCATGCACGTGGAGTTCGATATCGAGGGTTCGAAGATGCGGTACGAGGCGGGTGACCATTTGGCCATGTATCCGGTGAACGATCGGGATCTGGTGGAGCGGCTCGGCAAGCTGTGCAATGCCGACCTGGAGACGGTCTTTTCGCTCATCAACACCGACACGGACAGCAGCAAAAAGCATCCCTTCCCCTGCCCAACCACGTACCGGACGGCACTAACGCACTACCTGGAAATAACGGCCCTACCCCGCACGCACATCCTGAAGGAGCTGGCCGAGTACTGTTCGGAGGAGAAGGACAAAGAGTTCCTAAGGTTTATCTCGTCGACTGCACCGGAAGGCAAGGCGAAGTACCAGGAATGGGTACAGGATAGCTGCCGCAATATTGTGCATGTGCTGGAGGACATTCCGTCCTGCCATCCGCCGATCGATCACGTGTGCGAACTGTTGCCACGCTTGCAGCCCCGCTACTATTCCATCTCCTCCTCGTCCAAGATCCATCCGACTACGGTGCACGTGACAGCGGTGCTGGTAAAGTACGAAACGAAAACGGGCCGCCTGAACAAGGGCGTTGCGACGACATTCCTTGCGGAAAAGCATCCGAACGATGGGGAACCGTTACCACGTGTGCCAATCTTCATACGCAAGAGCCAGTTCCGTTTGCCACCGAAGCCGGAAACGCCCGTGATAATGGTTGGACCCGGTACCGGGTTGGCACCGTTCCGTGGCTTCATACAGGAGCGGGACTTCTGCAAGCAGGAAGGCAAAGAAATCGGACAGACAACGCTATACTTTGGCTGCCGAAAGCGATCCGAGGACTACATATATGAGGATGTAAGTAGGCAGAAACAGACATTTTAGTGAGAAGCATTTAGTTCAATTTTTCAAAATTTTTAATCCAAGATAACATGCCTCTTGGCCGCATGGTCACAAAAGCATTTACTTTATACCCATTTTTTTTGTTTTACTTCCAAATATCGCTTTTGCAGGAGCTGGAAGATTACTCCAAACGGGGCATCATAAATCTGCGCGTTGCCTTTTCCCGCGACCAGGAAAAGAAGGTGTACGTGACGCATCTGCTCGAGCAAGACTCGGACCTGATATGGAATGTTATCGGCGAAAACAAGGGACACTTTTATATTTGCGGGTAATTTGAGCGCCCACACACCCACATTTCCGTTGCCGCTTTTGACCAACGACTGGACAACGACTAATTTTGCATTGCTTGCTTTGTTGTGTTTTCTTTCTTTCTAGTGATGCGAAAAATATGGCCACCGATGTGCGAAACATTCTGCTGAAGGTCATACGCTCAAAGGGTGGGTTAAGTGAAACCGAAGCCCAGCAGTACATCAAAAAGATGGAAGCGCAAAAGCGATACTCAGCGGACGTGTGGAGCTAATCCTGCTGACCATCGTATACACACACACACACCTACCAGTGCGCAAACAAACAATAAAGACACACACAATCGCTTTACACTTTTCCCAAACGATTCCCCCCACCCCCACCCCGGCCCCCTGAAAATGAAGCTCTGTAACTTTGCTTTGTAAGTCTGTATTTTGCTATTGTTTTGTTGTACCGTGCAGCAGAAAAGTGTTTGCAATAAGGTTGCTTTTTCCGTTTACGTTATTCGCACGCTGTAGAGGAAAGGTTATTAGTCGTAGCTCGTTTGTTTTTAGCTCCTTCTGTTGTTTCGTGGGGAGGGTGGTAACGTTCATTTTTAATTTCTCAATGTTAAATGGGTCGTAGCACCGCATTAAAACAGCAGAGTTGGGCAGCAAGCAATAGATTTGTTTTTTTTTCTTTCTAAATTTAATTTGTGGTCAAATCTGTTCTGTTTTGCCTAAAATGATATACTGTGCAAGGAATAAAGCTTTCGGTGGGAAGGAAAAGCGACTAAATCGGTTGCAAATCGTTTTATATCGTGTGTGCGATTTATGCGTGATTTTTACCAGAAGAAGAGAATGCGAAACGAGGACATGTATAACAGTAGATCATCAATGGTTGTAGTTAGTGGACGCGGGTGAAAGATACAGAAATCCTTTAATTTTTTTTTAAATATTCATATACAAACGTAGCGAATCCATAAAAGGCATGTATGTGTGTATACACATGTAGAGGCACACACACACACACACACACAAGGATCGAAGTATGTACGAACAAAAAAATGCACGAGTCCGGTTTTACCGTGCGCAGGGGAAAAGCAGCAAAAATGTTCTAGCGAGAAATGCAATGCAATAAAATTAATTCCAAAAATTTGTATCTGTACGATGATTTTATTCTAGCAGGAGAAATACGTTTGAGAAACTTCATAAATGAGTGCCGCACCGTGGTAAAAACCAACAAAACTGGCTTTTTTTTTGGAGCTAGGAAACTAAATTATCTTAATAGTTCTGGATCTGTCCGGAAGTTTTGTACGTGGACGGAAAGAAATATAACCAGCATATCGAAGGATGCATGAAAAATGTTCTCCAAAATCTGAGTGTAGTAGTAGATGAACGTAAAGACAAAATTGTAGCGAGCCAACCAGCGGCGTTTTTTCGTACATTTTTATTGCCTTTGATGTTCATATCATAATTAGTTTATTTGTTAACACAGGTTTTAGGAACTCAATTCAATTACCGCTTGTAAAGGTTCGCGTTGTCTTACTATCTAGCCTTCTCCCAATAGCGCCCTGATCTCGCTCTCGTAGATCGAAGTAATTAAAGTATTTAAAGTTGGTCCTTTATGAGTAAAAGAAAAAGACAAATTCAAAATACGGCAAGGCCGTTCTTACAAAAAAAAAAGTAAAAGAAAAAGAAGTATTTAAACTAATCAAAGTAATTTCTTGTGTGTTTGATAAGACTGGGAAGCAACGTGGTTAAGCCATTTTATTAAAGTAAGAGTAAGTAGATGAAAGTAATTAAAGTTTGTCCTTTATGAATATAGAAAAAGAAGTATTTAAACTAATCAAAGTAATTCCTTGTGTGTTTGATAAGACTGGGAAGCATCGTAGTCAAGCTATTTTATGTCCAAAAACTTAGGACTGTTTTTGCAAATCACGATAATTTAAAAAATGAAGAATAATAAAGAAAAGTAAAAGCGTTTGCGCTACACAATGCTCAATTTTTGCATCTACGGTTAAATCCACGTCCACGTCCGCGTATCTGTACGCGTTGTTGCGTGTTGTATCCGGACTTCCCACGGCCACATCCTGCAGCGGAAGTTTCCCACAGAGTGGGGAATGCTGTATTGTCACAGCCCCGGTTGAACATTCCTGTCTGATAGCTGACGGAGGTAGCTGACTCATAGTCGTACAAAAAGTCGGTTTCTTGCGAGATACTATACCTACTTCGCGGATTGTCTAGTGGTGTTAGAAAATCTTCCGCCGTATTTTTGTCCTGCTTCTGCAGCAGGTGCTTCTCCTGCAACTGCTGCTGAAATTGCTCCGGTTCTTGCAGCTTCTGATGTACCGTATTGGAGACGCTAGTACCTGCCTGGCTAGACGATTTCTTGACATCCGGGTGCGAATCAGTATTTGCCCATCTTTCTTTACCGAACCTACAAACACTTTTGGAACTTCCATCGCTACCACTAGCGCTTTTCTGCAATGACTGTGCCAGGCTACTAGCGCTGGAGTTGACTGTATCGTCTGCCCAATTCGATGCATTCTCCTTGACGGATTCATCGGTTTCATTGAGGAAGCTTAATGCATACGCAGCCTGCGGCCGATTCGCTGTCTCGTCTCTTTGATGTTTTGTCATGTACTGGCCCCTTGGCCCCTTGTACTGGAGGCCCTGCGAACCAACACTTTTTGACCGTGTGTTAACGAACGAACAACTGCTGCCTTCTTCGCTGATAAAAGAATTAAGGTTACTGTTGTGCGGGCCCCGCTTTATCTGGCCTGAGCTGGCGACACTTGTTAACGTGTGATCTAGCGTATTGTCCCTTTTGGTCGTTCCAGTTTCCTCTCCGATTGTACTGACTCTCCCACGTTGCCAGGTCGAACAAACTTCACCTGACTGAGCGGCAGAATTACTGTCGCTTGACTGATTGCACTTTTGCTGGACAAATCCGGTAGTGCTGGTTGTACCAGTCGCGTTCAGTGAACTTACGCCGGTCGGGGACAAACTTTTTGGCATATCCGCAAGACTTAGGTTTTTAAAACGCTCCAGCCGTCCTTCTTCAAGGCTGGCGGATAGAGCCGAAACGTTGGAGTCATTCAGCGAACATTCGGTTGTCGTATCAGCCGTATTACCGGATATGGAGCAGTCAAACATCTTGGTACGCCTTTGTCTGCAAGACTGTCTGTCCGGTACATGGTTGCCCGGAATTAGCACGATATCCAGGTTCCTACAGCAGTACAATGAAATCGAATACGTCCAGCGAATCGCCTGGGACAGGGCACAGTTGTACGTGTTCATCTGTTCTTCGTGGTAGTTGCAGCTGATGCCAATCGTGTGACTATGCGGATCCAAAGACAGTATCTCCTGCGCCATACCGGCGGACGGTATATGCGAAGGGTTGCTTGTGTTGTACTGTTGCGAGATAGTTATCAGCTTGTAAAATAATGGTGCCAACGGGCAAATGATCAACGAATTTACCATGTGCGGACGGTTCTCTAGAATGCTTTCAAGCATATTTTCCACGATTGGCACAGCAGCCGTATCCGTGAATAGCAGCGGCAATTTTTGGTCCGCAGCGAGAAATGTGATCAACATGTCCGCGATTTCGTCAAAGTCCTCAACGCCCAACGCGTACGGCGGTAACTTTAATTGGTGGGTTTTTTTCGCGTGCTCCATCGCTGCGTACGCATAACCCATTGGAATTTTGCGGGGAGCTACATGCACATGCAGCTCGTCCATTACGCCCGCGGCCAAGCTGTACTTGACTACGGCTAGTTCGGCCGGTATGTACATACCTTTACTGGTGCGGCAAAAATATTGCATCGCGACTATAAAGATCACTGCACTGGCGAGATCTGTGAAAAATCAGCATGGACATATATTAGGATTAGTCCAATAGTTATCATAACGAAAAAGGCGGATAAAATTAAGCGAAAACCTACATTTAAAGAGCTAAAAAAAGAAGCGCAATGTGTCGTCGATCATTTCATCAATAAAGGGTAACTGTATCAGGTTTTCTACAGGTTAGCAAAACAAACATAATAACGAAATAACTTATGCGTTTGACAATATGCTTGCCCTGACGTACTGTCAAATGTCCGTCGCCGACTTAGTTCACAAGTGTAAAAGAGCTGTTTCCGTATTGAGGTTAGGCTTACAATATTGTGACTAAAGAGCTAAAAATTGCAACGCAAGCACTTCTTCTTCTTGGCTTAACGACCGCTAAGGTCATGCCGGCCATCGAAATGGCTTTCTAGACTGCCGATACCACGTAGCTGGTTAGTCAGTCCATACTAGGGGGGGACGGTCCGGATGGGATTTAAACCCCGGTCCTGCCGTTTGAAGACCAGCGTCGCTGTCGCATATACCACCGGGCCGCCCCCAACGCAACACTTTGAGAGATTAATCCCGAAACGTGTAACAGGCAACGCACGAATGCTTACCACTGTTTAATGGTTATTTAAGAGTAATTTAGGCAAATCTGTCTCACAGGGTAGAGGATTATTTAGTGAGGTTTAGCTTGATTGCTTGGATGGACGGCATTAAACTTTAATTAAGGGATTATGAAAAATAACACACACACACATACAAACCCCTGTCAACAATAATATTGTTAAGGGAGATTTATAATTAAAATATCTTCCTTAGTAGTAATATTAAGGGAACTTTGTTAATTGGAATATGCAATCTCAATTTCCTTACCTTCTTTCGAGCTAGCTAAAATAACATGCAAATCCGTTAGGTCATTTCGCATTTGTTCCTTCATCGCTTTATAGTGCACCATCTTATCGACAGCGGAAATTGGAAGACCCAGGGAGTTGAGCTTTCGAGCGTTGCCGTTATTGCGTTCCTCGTTTGCTCGTTTCGCGTACGTTTTCCGTTTTTGCGTGTCCATTTTCTATGGTGCAAGAATACTAATGTAAGAAGCCTATTTGACGCGATGATCAAAACTATCGTTCCCACTTACCTCCCAAATTTGGCCGGCCAACTGCGCAACTTCTTTGTGGCTAGCAAATTTTCGGCCCTTCGCCTCTTCGCCGTGCTTATATTCTCGCATAAAATAGGAAAAAGAGTTTTTAGGCATTTTGGCACGCACAGCACGTTCGATCACACGGAAGCACCACCGCACCGTACCGCACCCTGGAATTGTATTGTTCTCTGCTGAAACAGCCACGATAAAGGAGCGTCTACACTGTATCAGCACAGTGGTCGAATTTGCTTTTTGACCACCAAACCTGACGCAGCCAGTGTAAACGCAAATTCGCACACCCTAGCGAAACAACTTTACAATTGATGAAAAATAAAAAAAAAAATTATAAATTTTTATTAAAGCGAACAACGAGAACAATTCAATGTTGTTTAAATTCCATGGATTGAAACTTGGCTTCCCGTACTTGACTTCTCGAAACTTGTTACGATTCGATTGCCAAAAGAGAGTTGTAGAAGCACTTTTTTTTTAAATAAATTCCTCTTAAAGAGAAGTCTTATTTAAATCATTCATTAGCAAGGTTTAAAACTCTCCAGAATTCAATAAAAAAAAAAGAAACCGTTACATGCTGTACGAAAGCATTTGTATTAAATCTATTATTAATTTAGTACCAAATTCTACATCAATTAGTTTTTAAGTGTAAAGTGTTAAGGTTGAGTGCTATTAAGCAGCTCACCTGCCGCGTCCTCGCATTGGTGTGTACACAAGGTGCGTCCTCGTCCTTGTGTCGGTGGATAAAATGCACCACGCAACTGGGAACCGTGGCCGCGTCCCATTACGGTAGGAAGAAGAAATCCACCGAACGAACTCCCTCGATCCCCCTGGATAGGTCCCAGGACGTTGGACGATCCCGACTCCACGCCGTGTTTCATCATCGTCCAGAACCTGCGGTTGACGGCTCGGTCCAGGACTTCCAAGGTCCAAGGTTGGACTGCTACAAGGTTTATCTTAATTTTTAATTTTTACATTTAATTGTATCTTCAAATCGGGCCTGATTGATGTCCGGCGGCACCATATTCGTTGTGGTGTCGTCAAGACCGGGCATGTCGATGACTGTATCAATAGGTACATGCTTGCCGGGTATCAGATCAATACACAGCTCCTTGCAACAGTTTTGCGATATCATGTACGCCCAACGGATGGACCGGGCCAGTGCACAATGTTGCTGCAGCTCACGTATTTCGTGATACTCGCATGCGATTTTGGGCGCGCAAGCAAACGTATCAGTAGAAATGATTTGCTGTGCCAATGCCAAGGATGGGAATTCGGTCGTACTCATCATATGATGCTCTACGGCCAGCTTCCACTGATACAGCAGCATGTCGACCGAGCAAACGTGCAGGTTATGACACATTCGTTTGCCAAACAGGTGTTGCAGCATACTTTGCACCGCCGGCACAGTTTCCGCAGCTGTAAACAGCATCGGCAGCCCTGCAATGCCGTCTTCCGGGACGAGAAAGGCATAAATTTTCGATGCAATGTCTTCGTAGTTCTTTTCGCCGCGCGCGTTCGGTGGCAATGGCAGGCCGTGGGTTTGCGTTGCGTGTGTCTGTGCCTCCAGCGCGTAGCCGTACGGAAGATGGCCCGGATCGATCAGCATATGCAGCTGGTCCTGTACACCCCCTCTTAGATTGAATTTAACCAAGCCCAGCTCAGCCGGAAAATACAATCCGTTGCTCGTGCGGCAGAAATACTCCATCGAAATTAGGTAAAAGACTTCCTCTCCGAGTGCTGTGAATAGAGAGAGAAAGAGGGAGAGGGAAGGATGACATTAGCGGAGGGAGGAAACGCGAAACAATTTGGGGAAATATTCTAACGTACTTTCGTCCAATTCAGCTTTCTGCAAGCGTTTTTGCAATGCCGCAACCATCCAGTCCTTCTCTTCATCCATGTCGTTTGCGACATTGGCTGGGGTGGCTGACTTACCGGGCCGCGAACGCCTCTCATCCCGCCGAGCGTACCGTTCCCGTTCCGTTGCATCCATTTCCTTGAAACAAAACGGTTTTTGAGTGAGCCACAGTTAGAAAATCCGTTTCTGGCACAGCATACACACTCCAATATTTACCTTCCAAACTTCGCTGGCTAACGGAACGACATCCTTCAGACAGCGGAACCGGCGCCCTTTGGCTTCGAGCCGCTTCCGGTGCTCGAGCATAAACCAAAAGAAGGCGCTCTTTTTCGGCATTTCGACTACCAAAAAGAACACAAAAAGGCGGAAAGTAAGCGCTGGCTGTTTTTGGTGGTGGCAGAGATTTTTAAATTTTGTGGAAAAAGACGTCGTTGCAGCGAGCCGACCAATAACAAAACAACTGATTTTGACAGCTGACACAGTGCGACACCAGGAAGTGCTATAAAACGGGCAGGGCTCGCCAAGTTGGTTTTTTACACTACATATTGCACATTGTAACCGAGCTTGCCCAGGATAAGGCGAAAAACAGGAAGGAAATACTCCGTTAATCTAGTTTCAAAAACACAAGCGGTGTTGTCGATGGCCAAACGGGGCAGGTCATCATACACAAAATCAATATAATAAAATAAATATACATATAAAATTGATTCCTGATTGAGGAACATGTGTTCCTTTTTTTTCGGAACTTTTCCCATCACTACCACGCTTCACAGGTCCAATGATAATAAAAGCTACAGCGGAGCTGTTAACATTGTCACATTAGCTGTACTGTCAAGTCGATTCACGTGTTTTTGTTCAACAACAACGATTGCAAGAAGGAACTCCTTTGAAACGTGCATTTGTTGCTGCTGCTGTAGCTCCTACGAATAAAAACAATCCTGTCCTTGTAAAATCGTTTAAAGAACGCCGTTCTATAATAGTGAAGGTAAATAGTTCATTACGAGCTGGATTGTGAAAAAGCTGGAGATGATGCATCAAAATATTCGACCATTAGAGACAATGAAAAAAGTTAATAGAAATAAGCAATCGGACAGCGGCGAAGCGTCACAGCCGGAAAACGCGAAAAGTGAGGTCGGATCGGGTGATCGCAAAGGGCATTGCAATAAACTGCCCACGAACTATCGGAAGGCTTGCAAGTACGTGCAGATGGCGGTGGAGGAGAGGCGGAATATCGATGCGCTCCTCGAGCAGGACAGACATTTCCGTACCGGGCGCTCGATTGTGGGCCGTGTACTGTGCAATCTGCCGAAAATTGATGCAATCTACACGGAGCTGGATCTCGCTACGAAGGAACCGAGCTTGCGTCCGTGGCTCGCTCGGGTACTCATCTCGGAGCTGCTTTTCGGGAGTGGTCGACTGGTCGGCAATACGCTACCTGTCGAATGTGTGCGAAAGTATGAGGAAGAGTTGCGCACGCTTAAATCGAATATGGAGCGTAACATGACGGTTGAATTTGCAGGTACGAACGGGGTTTACTTACCACTTAGGTTAAGGGTTTCTTTTTTTTGTCTTTGCTCTCTTCCCTTCCCTGCAGGCGATGGGTCGGCGAAAGAAAAGCGCCAAAAATCCGTCCGGTGAAAAGATGTCGTTAGTGGCGGGTGAGCCAGTGCCAGACGAACCGGTGGCGCAGGAGGTGGACGATCCGTACACGATACCGTTACATTCCCGGCAGGCCGCCTTTGCTATCCTGTGGCTGCTTGTCTACAGCTTTGCCATGTTCACGCTACCGTTCGGTGCGTTCTACGGCACGAAACACGTGCTCGCGGATCACTTCCGGATCGAAGGGTTCCACAACACGTGCGGCTCGGTACTGGCCGCCGTACTGACCGTGAACGTCATTATAATGCTTTACGCGTTCCGCGGATTCCGCGAGGTGGAGGAGGAAGATCGCGAACGGGCGAAGCATAAAACTCACTAGTTGCGTCTCCGGACGTGAGTCGACGGGCGTTAGTATTATGTATAGGCAAAGCAATCGCACGAATACTTTTTGACTTCAATGTTGAAAGGTGTATTTTCTGCGCTGAGCTGGTACTTAGCTGAATTAGAAACTTTTCGTAGTAAAGAATGATTGTTTCAATTTTTTTTCATAGAACTTTTCACATTCAATATTGAATTTTTCGAACTAAATTATTGCTTTTCATTGTTTCGACCTTAAGACGCGACTCTTTTAATTTGTCCACATACACTATTCATTGTTGAAAAAAAAACCCTCGCAATTTTCGGTGACCGGACATTGGTCACCTTCGCATTTCGGATCCTGCTGAAGAATACTTCTCGAATCGTAAAGCAATTTTGAACGAAAACTCTGTCGGAAAGTCGCACACAGTGGGTAAGCAAAAACAGCTTCTCTAGCTGCGAATAATTGGCACTTCACCACAGATACACCTCGATCACAGCTCGTTGAATTTTTACGACTTATACAGTAACTGCCTACTGAGTACTTCACCACATTTTAGTAACACCTCAGTGATCATTAGCAACTAAACTATTAGTTTTTGTCCAAAAGATTATCAATGATTGTGTAATAATAAAAAGAAACCTGTAACAAGTTTGAACATTTTTCCACCAAACAAATCTAACTTTTTTTTATTAGCAAACCTACTCAACCTACAGGGGCGGCCCGGTGGTGTAGGCAACAGCGGCGCCGGTCTTCAAACGGCAGGACCGAGGTTCAAATCCCATCCGGACCGTCCCCCCGTAGTGTGGACTGACTCACCAACTACGTGGTATCGGCAGTCTAGTAAGCCATTTCGATGGCCGGCATGACCCTTAGAGGTCGTTAAGCCAAGAAGAAGAATCAACCTACAGTTGAAAAATTTAAAAAATGAGTTGTTCGTACCTGTGACTAGATATACTATACCAAATTTCATGAACAACAGGTAATTTTTCTCATTTTTATCATATTTTTTTCACTGATCAATACAAATTAAAATTTTAAAATAAAAAAAGGACAAATCATTTGGGGGCAAGAGCAAGAGCACAGATTTTAATGAGAGTTTAGTGGTAAAAAAAAGCCTGAAAATTGTTGTTCACAACACGACACGAGACACGAGTTCAAAATTTTGGATTGGTTTTAACATCCCGATCGATCCGATCTGGGATTGTATCGCAGAATTAAATTCCTATTTTTTTGCCTTATCGCGGGCATGCTCGCTTGTTCGACTGTATGTCTTAAGTACTTTTTTTTTGTCGCTCTCTCTTCCGGCTAGATCCACGCTATGTGCGCATCAACACGAATCTGGTAGGCATAGCGGATGCGAAAGGATTGCTCGCCACGGAACAATGGACACTGGTGGAGGAAAAATTCGACGAGTATCGCGCGTTCCTCGAGCGTGTAAAAACGCTCAGCGAGTCGGAATACATAGAAGACTACCATTTTCCGGAAATGCTCGTGTTCCCGAACAGTGCCAAACAGTTCTGGGGTCGAGCGCGCCATCTGCGAGATAAATTCATACTGCAGAACAAGGTATGTACTAAATTTTTATTCATTTATCAATTGAAAAATGCCTAACGCATAGCTCGCAACATCCGGAGGCTGTGTACACTCCACATGCACACTATTTATACACTTGCAATGCATGTGATGTACAACGCCATGCGAATTGAACGGTTTCTGTCGGTTCTACGAACTTTAAGCGATCGGTTTGACCACACGGGATTAGGATAAGAAAGCAAAAATTCTACCCACCCACACACAAACACACACGCACCTCCAATAAAACGTTTCGAACGTTTTTTTACAGGCCTGTCTGCTACCGACGTATCTGCTCCGTCCGGGCAAAAAATCGGTCGTGCTCGATATGTGTGCCGCACCCGGCCTGAAGACAACGCACCTAGCCTCCCTGATGAAGAACAAGGGCCGTATCTACGCGGTCGAGCTAAATGCGCAACGGTACGCAACACTCACACAGATGGTCAGTTCGTACGGTGTGATCAAAACGATAAACAGCGACTGTTTGAACGTAACGGACGAGCAGGTCCCAGGCGTCGAGTATATACTGCTCGATCCGAGCTGCTCCGGATCCGGGATGCTGCAACGCCAGTACGAAACGGAACCGATGGACGAGCAGCGGCTGTACAAGCTCGGCGGACTACAGTACAAGCTGCTTTCGCACGCGATGAATGCGTACCCTAATGCACGCCGGATCGTGTACTCGACCTGCTCGATTTACATCCAGGAAAACGAAGAGGTAGTACAGGGTGTGCTGCGCCACAATGGGCACTTCCGTTTGCTCGACGCACGGCAGGAGCTGGGCAAGGAGTGGCATAACGTCGGTTCGCCCGATTTTGTCGGCATCGGTGAGCGGTGTCTGTACGCCCGGACCAAGGACGATCTGACGATTGGGATGTTTGTGGCCGTGTTTGAACGGTGCCCGGAAGGGGTGTTGAATGAGCATTATCTGGGGCACGAGAAGCAAAAGACTAGTTACGAGCGTCTGTCACAAATCACAAATCGCAGGCAGCAGCCCCTTTTGAACGTGGTAAGTGAGGAAGATTGGCGCCCGGAAGCACCGTTCGCGGGTAAGCGTAAGGTAGCGAAAACGGAGCAGACGGAATCAGCGCATGTAGGGGAAGAATCAACGGCTAAAAAGCTGAAGGGTGAATCTGTCGATGTACGTGAAGGAGATGAATTAGAGAAGGATGTTAAACCACATGGTAAGAAGTCGAAAAAAAAGGCAAAATGAATGATGGCGCGATAGAATAGGTTCTGCGGTTAACACAAACTGGAGAAGAAAAAAAGGGAAAACGAAGGTGCGGATAGACGATGGAAAAGGGCGTAAGTAACATATTAGACTGTAAGGAAATGAAGCAACTTGCAGGGTTTTCTGAGGTTATAATGAACAAGTTGACCGAGGTATTGATATGTTCACGTATATTATTGATTGATTTTTGTAGACACACGCGTTTCTGGTCCAAGCAACCGGTGCTGAAAAAATGTCTAGTCGGACCTGAACAGTTGCCTGAGCTATGGATACTAGGATAGAAAATGAGTGATTCTACAATCCTGCGGAACAATCCAATTACAACTTCCGAGCAGTTTTATTTCTCACAGACTAAATCAATAATATGCTTGAACATATCAATACCTCGGTGAACTTGTTTCTGATATTTTCGAAACTCCTGTATAGTTTGTCTGACGAATTAATTGATAGAAGATAGGAAAAGGATCAAGAAGGAAAATTTCTTGTGAAATATATTTCGATGTCAACTAGGATAGCACAGGATGCTTTCGTGTGGTAAATAGTAGCATGGTGTTCGATAATATAAGCGATTGTTAGAGCGAATAAACGAAAGAAACTCAATAGGTGTTTCCATGCTCTTTCCACCTCAATTTGGTGTCTGTCTATGATGTTCTGAGCCGTATTTTTCAGATCCAAACAATCGGACGGGGAAAAAATATGTCTAGAATTTCTTGCTCATTCAGGTAAGAATCGGTGTCGTTAGGGATGCTTGACGAACTGGTTTAGGAGTCCTGTTTGGATGTTGACGAATATTATACCAAAGTATATAAGCCATGATAACGGGGGTGGCTAGGCTCACCAATGACGATGATAAGTCCCACCTCTTACCCCAACACAGGTTTGAGAAGGACGACATTTTCTTTTATTATCGTCGGCGTGACATCGTGACATGATAACTAAGATGACCAAAATGATTCCAAGGGGAAACGAAACCAATTCCATATCACAGACATTCCTAGGTATTCTTTACCTAGTAAATCAAGAGCCAAACAATTTCCTGACTGATTTGCTACATTTAAAAACAGCACTGCAACATGCATGCTTCACTAATAGTAAAGCATGGCCAGCTCCACTAATATCGACGAGTGGTTTAAGAGAGTACCGAAGCAGGGAAATCTAATGAATCTGAAATAAGTCACGCACAATCATTAATGTTTGAATCTGTTGTGACTTCCTTGCTGGTACGCTGTAGTCATCGGGGCCTGCAGACGCCTGCAAAAGTTATCAAAAGATGGTGGACAAACGTAACCATTAAACACTTCATTCTACCAATTATGTGTAATGCTTCCAGCTTGCTCAATGTTTCGAAAGCATCTGTAATAATGGGAGTAGTAAATATTGTAGCATGTTTCAGCACACTGATTACGATCGCTTTGGTGCAATCTGTGTGCATACACTGGTTGCTAGAGCGTCGCTAGACCGTAATGTGTATTTTAGCTTCAGACTGATGTTATCCAGCTTCCGGGGATGGTTGAGACACGCAAGGTAAACCCCTGGCAAAACATGCACTACAGCGTACAGTTGCTGCTAAACCCTCGGACGATGGAGTACGCACCAATAGTGTGGCTGGTGCTGTTGGTACGCTTGGCGTACGCTATTGTCACACCGTACCAGCAACTTCCGGAATGTGCCGCAGATGCGGCATTTATCGTGCCCAACTTTAAGGTAAGCCAGAAAGGTCCTCTTTGCCTGCACCTAAAGGCGTTTAATTGTTTCGCTTCTGTTTCTATTTCTCGACAATGTGCCCTGGTCCAGGCAAACTGGTTCAAGGCGACCGAATATTGTCACTATTTAGGCCGTGCACTAGTGACGGTGGGGACGGAGCAAACGCAGCAATCCATCGACCAGCTGTTGGACGGTGCGGGTCACTATCCGCGCGATCAGTCGTACTGGTGCGGGGCGAACGATCTGGCGGACGGTGGAAACTTTCACTGGCATCTGACCGGCCGTCCCATCGCCATCGGATGGACTAACTGGCGGGACGAGCTGCATCGCCGCGAGCAGGCTGCCGAGATGGATGCGTTCAAGGTCCGGTGCGTTTCGATGTCACGCACTGCCGACGATGTTGAGGAGCTGCAGCAGCAGCAGGAGCTGCCTCCGGCTCCACCATCAGCGGCCACATGGATCTGGACGGTGTCAAACTGTTGGAAGGAGCTGTACTTTATCTGCGAACGTACCGGCGTATCGGGCTGCCGGTGAAGCCCGTTCGAGGAACGAAGTTGGTCTACTGAGATTGGCCTACTTTGGACACTGTTCGCCAGCGTATAAACACACAAACCTCGCGCACCTGCTATAATCTTAATGAATTCATCTAATTAATATACACACGTTTTTTGGAGGGTATATTTATATGAACTGTTTGGCTGTGGTTCGGTACCCTTACCGGGCGCCCTACAACGTTTCCTTCGCATCGTCCGCTTATTGTCGCACAGCACGCAATCGACTAGTTTGCCATTTTTCTGTCACTTTTTTCTCTTGCACAACATCTCCATCCAGTAGCCCTAGCGGACCGTTGCGTGCTGGTCGATTTTTTGGTTCGGCGATTTTCGTGAAGAAGTGAACAACACCGACGCACACACATACACGCACGCATAGACTCCCATAGAGGAGAATGGTTAGGGATCCTTGGGACCGACTCGGCAACTAGGTCAGCACGGCAGGGCGGCTTAATGGTGCGACCTGCTTAACCATTCGAGGTCCCGCACACTCGCAGGTCTGACCTCGGGAGTGGATAACGGCCGAACGATACGGCCGGCGATCGTCAAGATACTCGCGCAGTGCGCAGTGCGTCGCTTTACCTTCAGATGCCGCGCCAGCAAAGGGTCGTGCGTGTCGGGTGTTGTGAAGTTGTGCAGGGAATTCTTGCCCTGATACGGGCACGGTGCTAGTAGAGAGATCCCGGGTGGTGTGTCCCGATGCAGGAAGTGTGCCAGTGATAGAGAGTGCGTTGGTACGGCTAGTCGGGGAACACTTACAGTAAGCGTTTGTGATCGTGCGATATGATCTACTATCATGACAGTAGCTCCTCCAGTGCGGAGGACACACCAACATCTGTCAACCGGAGGGTTCCACGCAAGGCAGCAACGCGAACAGGGCCCCACAGTACGGCCGAACCGAGTGTGAGAGTGCTGGACGGTGGTAGCCGGTCGGTAATCGAGCTGAAGAAGCCGGCCGGTGATCCGGTGCATCTAAAGGTGCAGCTACTAACTGCCAGCGATCGACAGGTGGAGGTAGCGGTAAGTACCGTAGAACCAAGGGATAGGATGTACCGGTTCCCCTGATTGGGCCACAGCTTTTTTTTATCCTACTGCGGGAAAGAGATGAAGCGTACACGACGGTATAGATAAAACAGACAGGCGCACAGGATGCGCACTTCCTGTTGGTTCCTCTGCCTGATTTGTTCGTTGTCTTTTAAGGTTAGGGTTAGTGTCCTGTGAAGTCACGTGCGACCCCGACGTGTTGGTCGAGCTTCTTTTTTGTTCCGCCCACTTTTTTCCCCATACAAACCATTTATCATCGCGCACAAGACACACGACAAGTGGTCCTATCCTTTGTGACGCATTTCATAATATTAGCTAATGGAGGGAAACTGAGGTAATAGAGGTAAAAAGTATAGCAAAAAAAAGGATAACGTAAAACAAAACAATCGTACAATAGAATCATGGGGGTAAGTGAGCTTATCGGGCAAATTCCATCTCGCCTCATTAAAAACCATTACCAAACGACAGCAAAGGAAATGGTCGCCATTTTTCTGTTTTCAGTTTTATTTCGAGTGGCTTTGAAATGGATTGTTTTGTTTTTCCCGTTTTTTCCTGCCCGAGTGTGGTGCAATTCCCCACACCCCCTTCCCCCGCCCCAAAGAAAGTTACATGCAACTTGCTTCGACGGTTTCGTGCAGGCATGCAACTAGTGTCCTTGGCAGTGCCTGCCTGAAGACTGCTAGAAACCGATGGTGGATGATGGCGGGCGTTGAGGATATCGGGGAGGTTTTGGGGTGCAAAAACTCTATCCTTTAATGAGTATGGTTTTAGGATTCTGAGAATCTTAATTCTTTTCTTTGATCCGTATTTAACTAAAATGTGCTATTTGTTGCAGAAAATGATTGTGGCAGCCATTTTGATTGCCTCAATGGCACAAAGGCAACACTTTACGATAGAAAAGCTTTACATTGTGTAGATTTTGTTGTTATTAATTTACATATAGGGAATTTCACCTCAAGAATCACTACAAGAAATTAGGCCTCCCATCGGCTATTTCACACAAAATGGCGTCCAAAGCTAGCCGAATGTAAGAAAATCCCTGATGAATGGTAACACAAAATATTATTCTCTACGAAAATAGCTGTACCGGTCACACCTCCCTACACGCTTGTACCCTTGGGCTCATTTGTCAATTTTCGATTATTTATATACATCAATCACCCTGGCTGTACCCACGTTCCCCACGTCTCTTACGATACCAAAATGTCACCGTATAATACGGCACGACCGATAATTAACCTTCGCTATCGGCACGAGCTTTTGGAAGGCCGCTTGATTTCTCACGCACCTGTACGGAAAACTTCGGCAAGGATACGCCGCATCAGTAGAAGGCTGTGGTAATTGTGGCACCCCCCCCCCCCCCCCCCCAAAACTCTCCCTATCCCTATCCGTCGCTATTTTTAACAACCGGTGCGACGAGCAAACAAATTCGCCCAACGAGCACAAAACTGTTTCGCACTGCAAAATGTTGGCAAAAATGTCCCACGGGTAGGTAGGGGCAGGGGTTTTTGTTTTTTTTTTCGTTTTCGGATGAAAAACTGTTACAGTGACCTCAGAACGGACGTGCTCGCTCCCGCTCGCTCTTTATCTGATTCTCCCTTCAATCTTCAAAGAAACGCCATTGCTAAACAGGTAAAAAGTATTGCTCGCGCCATACTAGCGGCTGCCAACAAATTTGACAAATGTTTTGATTTCCCAACCCCTCAATCCCCCCAACCCCACCCGCCGAAAGCTGTGGAGCTAACCAGCTGGACCTGGTTCGTGTGGTGATTTCTTTGGTGGGTGCTGATTGCAAAATAATAGACACATCCAATTAGGGTGTACTTAATATCTGAACGCCGGCATGAATAATTCGCTGAGGACTTCGCTCGAGCGCTCATTAACCAACAGCGTATCAGCGTAGTTGTGCGACTTCCACCAGGTCAGTTGTAAACGAGCTCCAATTTTCTTCCCTCGTGGTGGTTTCCAAGGGAGAGGATGTGCTGGGGGGGGGGGGGGGGGGGGTGATGGTAAAGCAAGGGCGTAAGTTATCGCAACCTCGATGCGAAAAGGGGGACGATCGGCTATGTTAATTGAGTGCAAAAAAGGGACCTGCTCTCTCGCCTGGCACTTAGCCGAGGAGAAGCACCAAAGAAAAGAAAAAATCCAAATGATACAATTTATATCCCAGTAACGTGTCCTTAAAACTTCGTGACAATCCTCTAGTAGCCCACCCACGTATCTTATCACCCCAAGCATTCCTTCCAGAGCAAAAAAAAAAAAAGAATAACACAACTAGTTGAGGACCAAGAAAGTAAACAGCAGCAGGAAGAAATAAAACTGAGCTCTTTGTGGGTCCGTGTGTCGGTATGTGTGCGGAAGGTTTATCAAATTGGATTCGATCCGGATTCGGTTCGAGGGTTAACCTCAAAAATTAACAAGAAAGGTTGAAGTCACCAGTAGCAGCACGCCATCAATTAGGGACCGTGGTTGTAATTTGCGCACCGCTCCGAATGTTTTGGAAATGAATGGCGAAAGATAATTAAATTACCACTTACCAACCGCTAGCGACCTCACCAGTAACCAGCAAACAAGAAGGACACCCTGATGTATAAGGAATAAAAACGGGGGTGGAAGGAAAATGCAAAAGACCTACTCACCTAGCCAAGGTTGAGCCTGAATCGGTCCGTGCTTTTTCTTTTCTTGGGTTGAATTTATTGAATATCAACCTCACGGGTCTGCTCGATAACATGTCTCTGGGGGGTGGGGAGTAAAGGGAAAGCGGTCTGGATAATTGTGGGGTGAATATGGCTACGCGAAGGCGAAGCCTGGGAAGAAGGTTAAATCTTGTGTTCGGAAGAAACTTGAAGCCAAGCTTGACAACCCTCGCATACACCGTACGGGGGACCGCTAGAACCGCTGCTAGGGGGGGGGGATAACCTTGCTGGTTGAAAGATATTTTTATGGTCACATTCTCGCCCACACTGATTTGCTGGGTAAGTCTGGCCCATGGCCACCAACCGGATATAAGCGCCCGGAATGAATACTCCAATTTCATCTGGTTAGCAGGTTTCCGCTGCTTGCTTACGCAAATTACTAAGCACGTATGTGTGCGTGCGTGTGTGTGCCGGTGTGCAGAGGTTAAGAGAAAGCTCCTGAATTTTCTGCCTGCCCTTTCTCACTCTCCCCACCCTGTTCTGCCATTTTTGTCGTGCCTTCGTCCATTTTGTTGCCTGTTGTTGTGATGCGATTTCGTGAGGTCATTCGCTTACAGACGCCACACAACTGTGCGAGAATAGTAACGAGCCATACCACTGTTTCACATTTCACACACACACACACACACACACACACACACACACAACTTTAATATTACATCCGCAAGATTGGCGAGCTTGCTCCAAGCACCGAACGAACCGAACTACTCGTAGCTGCGCATTCACTAACGCGTGTGTGCTTTTGTGTGTGTGTGTGTGTGGATGTTGTAGTGTAAGCGAATGTCAAACCGGGGCTCCTATCGCTACACCTACGGCCCTGTAGCTCGCTCACCATGGGTAAGTTTCCTTTGTTCGTCCAGATTGGTAGCGTCCGGTCGGGAGGCGTTCGTCCTTTTCGCGTGCTAGTGTCGCCCAAACGCTACCATCTACTGCAGGGTGTGGTATGAGGCTGGACTCCCCTTCCGCCACCTCAACCAACACCACCGTTCCCTGCCTACCTGCCCCCAATCGGAAGGGAAGGTGGATGATGATTGTTGGCTGGTGTGGTGTTAAGGCTTCCGTAACAGTTGGGCGACCGATTGGGCTTCAGTCTGGCTGCGATCGCTAGCAGGACGAGTTGAGTTTTTAGCAGGCCGCAAAGGCAAAGTGTTCCGTACCTTACGAACCCGACGGCTCAGTGTGTGTCGTGTCTGTATGTGTGTTTGTGTGCGCTCTTTTTATGCGTTTATTTGTCGTTTAGCGAACCCACACTAAAAGAGTTCGACTAAATAGTGGATCTTGTACACTGGTATTCCACACATGGGACGCATTAATAGTACGGAGTAGACACTAGAAGAGTAGAAAATGGATGAGATAGTGTTATCTTTTGCAGTTTTTTTTTTTGGTTTTGTTTTTGGATGACGAAGTTTGTGGGGATAATTTATTGAGGGTTCTCTAGCTCACAAAGAAACGAGCTGTGAGATCCAGTGAACCTAAGCCCTCATAAAAAAAGAAGTTCTGGACACGAAGTAATATCCCGCAAGGACAGCTGTAAACAGTAGTGAACCGGTGTAGCATTTGTGACCTACGCAGGACTACTTCCTTCTGTTACCAGTATCCATCAACTTATCAACATACACACACACACGCACAAAACATTCCTAGAAAACAGAAATCTTGCTGCCCGGTGCACTACTACCTGGCCGGCAATTCGGGCGTGGATAAATGACCGGAAACGAATGTCTGGGGGTCAAAGGACACTAGATAGTCTTAGTCGGGGCCGCTACTACGTACACGTATGACGCCATGAACACACTTACATATACACATGTGGCCCCCCTATGCTGACTACCCGTCTCAGAACTCTTGATGAGAATATATGTGTGTCTACATGTGTGTCTTAAAGAAATAAGGAACGATAGAGACAGAGAGCGAGAGAGAGAGAGAGAGAGAGACGCGGCGATTTTACTAGAGAGAAGTAGAGTATAAAACTTGGTATAAACCGGATCAGCGCCGTGATGCACTCATGCACTTCCCAACAGGAAGGCCTCCCCGTGTGAGCAAAGGTGAAGGATCGAGTCGGCATTGAGTTTAGAGCGGCAGGTTCACTAACCTGCTGAACGTACGCCATCTAGTGTAGCAGATCGGTACCTGCTGCCGAGTACCTTCAAAACATGAGACTCACCAACTCGGTAACAGTGTGTGTTTCTGTGTAACTGTCAAGTGTACAATCGTCCATCAATATTTGACTGCAATCAACCGAATTACGATCACTTCCGTCGCTTGGCAACAGAATCCAGCGACCACGGACATGGAGCGTTTGTGAGAAAATTGTGCACCGAGAAAGTGAAGCCGCCTGTGTTACGAGTGTTCGTTGTGTGAAGAATTTTGTGCTTGAAATACGATTGTCTCGGCGTTGGTGTACTCCGCATGTGACTTTATACCACAGAGCACAGGTTGCGGTGCTCCCGCTGAGGTCTTCAAGGTTCATTGTACGTACAGTTCAAGGAGCTTGTTTACTTCGGTGTTCAACCGACTATTGGACTATGGTGAAAAGAATGATTTGGACACAAGAAACGAGACAATCTAGCAATAAAATTCAGGTTTGCCGAGCAATGCTCGGGATTTAGTGACTTCATGTATTGAGGTACTCAGTATCTGTCATTCGCCTACGTTCCACTGCCGAGACGTTATGCACAATAGCTCAACAGCACCGTCGATTGAACTCCCACCTATTCCAAGAAGCCCATAGTGCGGAAACCATAACGCGGTACTTAATAAACGCCATAAGTTACTGCTCGCGTCGCTTGCCGCGGGGTGGGGGGTCAGCAGGCCCAGCAGCCTATTTATGTCGATGCCCCCTGTTGACCGTTAACCGGAAGGGCTTTCCATTTTCATGTGGCGTTCGGCGCTTGGAGGCGGGCGAGGGAATGCCAATTTCAACCCTCGCTTCTTAGGGCGCTACCGGCGCTATAGTTACTGTGGATAGCCTAGCTTTGCGGCCATTGAAAATTCTTTCCGACACCGAGAGATAGTGCAAAATAGGTTATAAAACAAATTCTGAAAAACCACCCCGCTTTTGTGCACGAACATATTGCGAAATGGTGTATCGGGAGTATCTGGAGCGACTAGGCCAAATATTTTGCTTCCACTCTGTCAGTAGCAAGTGTGCTGTAAAATGGCTCACTTTCTTGTGTGTGTTTTTGTGCGTGCGTGTCCCATTATAATAGCTTGCGCCATTTCGATTGCGCTATTCGTGCTGCGACGTCCGGTTGCTGCGTGTGGTTGGGTGGGTGGTGGTTTGGCGGTCGAAAATTTGACGGAAGAAACCGCAACCAGCCGTCACCGATATCGCGTGCTTGACCACTATTTTGGGACGTGAATGTTTTTTTTTTTTTTTTGGAAATTTTATTCTCGTTTGCTACCGAAAGATTATATTAGAGATCCGCAGCAGGAGGTTTTTTGAAGGGTCCTCTGTGGACGGAGACCGAGGCGATAAAGTGCCAAGGAGCAGGGAGTTCTGGGTTTAGAATTTAGCAAATTGACTATCGGCGAAATGGCGAGGTGGGAAGTCAAATCATTCTTATCTCACTATCTAGATAGTTAGTGGACAGTATTTTCTTGGAGTGATAGTCAATCACTCTCTCTCTATCTCTCACTCTCTTTCCTCCTAGTGATAGTAAGCAAAAGAGACTTGAAAACACCACGGTGCATTAGTGTGAAGGCGAAGCTGTTTTAGCAGATGCGAAAGTGTTCTCCCTCTAGCGAGTCCTTTCATCCGAAACCTGTCATTACACGCGAAGTGTGGTTAGAAAGCAAACGCGTTTTTACACCACACGCTACACATTTACACACCTACACAAGATATTGGTGAGCGTAACGAACATAATTACCAGCAAAAGGTTAGTAGTGTACTTCGCTGTTGTACTTCAAAAGCAAACATACTAACAATCAAAAAGTCAGAGCACGATAACGGTGCTCTGTACTTTCGCTCCATTGTACATAGTATTTCGTGTTTGTTTTCTTCTTCTTCTTCCATTCTTCCCATTGCAGTTTGTTTCTTCTACCCTTTCGCTATCTAACAAAACTGTCACCAACTCTTCTGTCTTCTTATTCCTCCATCTTGCGTTTCCCTTCTTTCCAAAATCCTGCTCCTTACACTCATCTCTGTTTATCTCGCTGTCATCCGCTATGCTCTACTGCTGTATCTCTGTAGCCTCTGCAGCGTCCTCACGTGCAGATGCTCCATCCCCATTACGCTCTTCATCATTTAGCGACCCGTGCGTGTATGTGTTTCTATGTGTCCGTACGATCGTTTGGTGTGTGTGTGTGTGTTTTTTTTAAATCTAGTGTGCGTGTTTGTTGGTGTGTGATTTTTGGAAGCTGCTGTACATATCTGTCAACGCCTGTGTTTAAATGTTACTGTACAAACTCGAAAGTATATCATCCAAGTCTCATCTCTAGGACGGCTTACTAACTTTTAAAACTATTAGGAGTATTAATGTGTTCGTGCGGTTTTTAACCAAAGTTTTGGGCTCTGTTTTTTGGCGAAATGGTAATTTATTCAATTTTCAAAATACTGGCCGTCACTTTCCACAACCTTCTTCCACCTTTCAGGCAACTTTCTGATCCCGTCGCGGAAAAAAGATGGCGGTTTGGCCGCTAACCAATCCTCCATCCATTTTTGCACTTCTTGGTGATTATGGAACTGCTGGTCAGCCAGGCTGTGTTCCATCGACCGGAACAAATAGTAATCAGAAGGGGCAATGTCTGGGCTATACGGCGGGTGGGGTAGGACATCCCATTTGCGTGTTTTTAAATAATTTTTAACCGGTACCGCTATATGTGGCCTGGCATTGTCATGTAGCAATATGACTTTGTCGTGTCTATCGGCGTATTGTGGTCTTTTTTCTTTCAAAGCACGGCTTAAACGCATCAATTGTCGTCTATAGACCTCCCCAGTGATCTTTTCGTTTGGTTGTAGCAGCTCATAATACACCACACCCAGCTGGTCCCACCAAATACACAGCATGATCTTCGCGCCATGAATATTCGGCTTGGCTGTCGATGATGTGGCATGTCCGGGGTATCCATACGTTGCACGACGTTTTGGATTATCGTAATGTACCCACTTTTCATCACCAGTCACTATTCGATGCAAAAATCCCTTCCGCTCTTGCCTTTGGAGCAGTTGTTCACAAGTGAACAAACGGCGTTCGACGTCTCTTGGCTTCAGGTCATAGGGCAACCAATTTCCCACCTTCCGGATCATTCCCATTGCTTTTAATCGAAGAGAAATGGTTGGCTGAGCCACTCCCAGTGTCTGTGCAAGTGTTTTTTGGTTTTCTGATGGATCTTCATCCAGTATTGCCTCTAATTCTCCATCCTCAAACTTTCGTGGTCCTCCGGAACGCTCCTCATCTTCCAAATCAAAATTGCCACTTTTGAACCGTGCAAATCACTTCTGACACGTTCGTTCAGCTAGAGCATGGTCACCATACACTTCTACCAAAATTTTATGACTTTCGGCAGCCTTTTTCTTCATATTGAAATAATGAAGCAAAACTCCCCGCAAAAACACATTATTTGGTACAAATGATGCCATGTTCGGTGCTCGCAGATACTATGTTATTTACTATTTATCAAAATGACAGATAGTGGATATTGTAGCCCAATAATGACACTTCAAATTGGCAGTGTTGCCAGATTCAATAAATATGTACTAAATAAATGGGAGCATTAATACCAAAACCGCACGAACACATTAATACACCTAATAGTAATAATGGAATATTGGCTGGCATTGACGTTACTGCGTACGGTTGAGGCAGTACTAGACTATCAAGAAGCTAGTTAACAGAGAGCGAACAGTTAGTTCACCATAAGACAAGACATTCAGTAGCATATATCATTGACAGAGCGGATACTAACTGCGTGCGGCGGGGGTGTGCTAGAAAACAGAGCATTAGATTCCTATCCCAATCCCTCTCACACATCACAGCGATACACGCGCTCACATCATCGGGTGTCTCTGTCGGCGGTCCCTCATCTCGACCGCTACTACTACGGCCCTACCTCATTTTCGTCCGAATCTCCGACAAACTGCACGGACGGACCGAGCCCCAGCCGGCGCCATGTTCTCTGTAAATATTCACCATCTCTCTTATCACCATCTCTCTTCTTCTAGCGCTACCGCCAACCTCCCCACCCCCAATAATCCCACTCATTCCTCACGCGCATCCTACACTTCCTTCTTATTCTATCTAGTTATATCTTTTTATCTTTTCCGCTCTTCTCATTGCTCATTTGTGTGGCTTTGGTCACGGATGTTGTTTGCTCGGTGGTAGGCGTTTTGATGCTGCATACTGGAATGCTCCTCCCCTCTTCATACTATTCTTTTCCCACGGTTTTTGTTTTTCTTTTGCTCGTTGCATGGCATTGCCGTAGGCCGGTAGGGTAATACGGGGCATTCCCATTGTCTTTAGTGCGTGCGGCCGGCCGCCCCACCGGAACCGCCAAGACGCAAATGAGGCCGCCTGTACCCGCCTCAGTAGACCCCAAATTCGATACTGATATCCTCCGTAGTGTAAGCGCATAATCGCATCCATGCTATACGTTTATGTAAGTACGATCGGTTTGTTGTTTGATTTCTAGTTTGTCTATGTCATAATGGCTTTGTTTGTTTTTTAAACTGTGCTCGTGTTTTATCGCTATGTAGCTTTGTGCATTTCCTAGAAAAAAAAATCGTCACAAATACGCCTCAAAATACGCAATACAAACTCAAAAATGCATGCTACATAAATAAAATCACACATTTTGCATTTTTCACAAGCCTAAGAATACGGAACGTGCGTGACAGCGAAGCGAAAGTTTCTATATACGACGTTAAACGGCAATCTAATCACTGTTCCCAACCTTAAAACAAAAAAACACTAATCGCTTTTTGATGGCAAACGGCTTTTGGGGTTTCTGCAAGCATGATTCATGGGAAAGAAAAAAAAAGGGAAAAAAGGGAGTGCCATGATTAGTTGATTGATTTCTTTTAGAGAGGCGAATAACGTTTCAGCAACTGTAAGCCTCTCTAAACAAACGAAGTAAAAAATGATTTTTTTTAATGGAGGCGCCCGGTGGCGCGTATCGATGAATTCAAGCACTGGATGGAGACGCCTGGTGGTGCGTACGAGGAGTTGTAGAGCTAATGGAGGCGCCTAGTAATTGATTCAGAAAAAAGGAAGTTAAAATTTTTATCAATCAACCGGTACGAAATAGCCCCAGTATAGTCCATCCGGTTCGCTCTTACCGCTACAATTATTGCAGAGTAATTAAGGACAAAATATTGCGCTTCTTTCTATTGTGAGGAGTACGCTTTAGTACTGCACCTTCCTTGGCTATGAAGCATGGCAGCCGGCAGGTTCAAGTGGTACTCGGGGTGTGGTAGATTTCGTGCCAGATCACACTGCCACATTCCCGTACAGCCATTAGTGTGATTACTTTTTTTGAAAGAAATTTCATTAAAATTGTTTAACTGATCAAAAAAAAAAACCTGACGTAAGTGCTTGACACGAGAGGGATTGTAGAAGGGCTGGAAGGAAATTATACCAACAATTTGGTTCCCTTTTCTCTCTCTCTCTCTCGCTTACGTGATCCCTGTTATACCCATCGTGTTAGTTTTCTGCGCCGCACGAACCATGGCTGTCACCGCTCGTTAAATAGCCTCCTATAAATATTGCCACCATTTTATAGTGTACATGTGTTGGCGTTGTGTTGCACCATCATTTTCAAAAAAAAAGTTATGTTGTTTTTCTTCTCTAGGTGTATTTTTCCTCTCACTCATTCACTCTACGCTTTTACGCACACGTTTGCTATGTTTTATCTCGCAGTAATTTAGCACGTGTACATCCAACCGTATTGGTGTCAGCCGGTGAGAATGTTGCCTCTTACACTCACCTGTTTTCGTCCACCCTGTTTTCCTTCTCCCTATCCATCTGTGCCATCAGATTCATCACGCTAACCGTCATGTCGCACCGGTGCTGCGCCACCTCTATCTTGATGCATGTTTTGCTTGTTCGCTTGTTTTACCTGGCTGTTCTTTGTATTGTGTACCTGTACTTGTAGCCTATTTTGACCTCCCCCTATGTATCACCATTTCGGTTCGTTCGGAGGTTTTATCTCCCCAGTTTTCCAAAGTACGAAAAGAAAAAAAACGGCAAATATCACCCTCGGAGGAATATTTTGAAGCCTGTCGGAATGTGGTACGATTTCGTCCCAAAAGCATTCGTGCGCTCGGCTTGCTCTCACTCTCTCACACACTCGCACCCGGTCGTGTGTGATGGCCGTGTCGGAATGGCTCCGTTAACAGTTCCTTCAACCAGGGGCGGGCTGGTTAGTTGACGCTTCGGCCACCGATCCGTCAGTTTTATGCTTCACAGTAAAATGGTTGTTTTTTTCTTGTAAGACCCTTAGTAAGGTGCTTTATTCCATGCTTTCTCTGTAGGTGGAATATGTTGGAAAGAAAAAAAGGAGGAAAAAGAAATGAATATTTAAATTACACGCTAATTCTTACTGCCCTCCCATCGGAAACCAAAAAAAAAAGACGAAAAAGAACCACAAAAACCTCAAACCAATTGAGACGAGGTCAGGCCTGCAAAGAAATTGAAGCCAAGCGCTTTCGCTACAAGTGAATTGAATAATTTGCCGCTGTAAAACTGTTTTTACCTTTGCTTTTGGATTTGTTTTTTTTTCTGTAGTGTTTAGCCGTTTTCCTTGGCCGTCACGCGGGTCACTAAAGCAATCAAATAATGCTGAAGATTGGATGCGGACGATAACACGCCAAAACAGTCGTCCTAGGGTCTTTATATACCCGTAGCAGCCGTAGCTAGGGGAACAAGGATGACATACTGACATCCTTTACACAGTAGCCGTGTGTGTGTTTGTTAGTTTGTTTTTATTTTAAACACAAAAAAAAAACAGAAAAGCTCAACAAAACGATAAGGAAGAAAATGGCATCCAAGAAACCAATGTGAGGTTATGGAAATTTGGGACGATTTTTTTGTGTCCCTGCTCTCAAACCGCCCAGCACGTAATGATATTGGGATAAAGCAAAATGTGCTTTCGGGTTGTGGTTCGGCAGTTACATGTTGAGTGATATGATTTATAGCCTGGCAAAAAGGCGGAGTTTCGAGCTGGCAGCAGCACCAGTATAAAAGAGGTTGCCCTAGAAAAAAAAGAAGGCTTTGGGGACCTTACAGTGTGCCCCGTCATCTGTCGCCCTGCTGGGTGGCATATTATAAATCTGTACTGCGGCTGCGTCGAATTTCCTGTGTGCTTCAAATTGTGTCATCTGAAGCGTCAAACTTAACCAATTCAAAGGTGTGTGTGTGTGTGTGTGTGTGAGAGAGAGAGAGAGTGAGCAAGTGTGCTCCTGGTCACGGCACCAGCAAATTGACGATGGAATTCGGGGAGGTAAAACGTGACGATCGACGGCCTTAATGGTTGATTTGGGGCGGGGAAAGGAGGGTTGGGGGAATTATCGATGGGGGGGAGAAAAAAACAATGAAGCGATGGTGTGGGCAAAAAAAGTGGGTTAACCACAAATTCGCGTCCGTGTGTACTATTCGGGCAGGCTTCGGATCCATCGGAGACGACCTCTACCAGCGAGTTCTACGACGACGAGTACGACGACGAAGACGACGTCGTACAGGACGAACGGACGCAGCAGCCGGACCAGCAGCGGGCGCGGGTACGGGTGCGGGGAGCAGGTGTTAACAGCGCGAAACCGTACGCGGAACGGTACGACGATCCAGACGACGACGACGACGAGCAGGCGGAGACGAACGGTGAGGAAGGATTTGCACACTGGAGCGGCGCGAAAGGTGGGCGCGGATTTTTGAACGGCAGCGAGCAGCGCGCCTACCATGCACTGGTAGTGGACGCGTTTGACGAATCGGACCAACCGGACGAACCGTACTTTGGCCGTGTGCCGTATAATGCGAGCAGGGCTGGTGGCCCGATCCCGTCGACGCCCTTGCCCCGTCCAGCCGTGGTACGCTCGTACGTGCGGCCAGTGTCGCGCTTTTACCGTCGCCATTCGCCGCTAGCGTCCGTTCCGTGCGCGCGTGAGACGCCCAGCGCAGCCCAGCCAACGCGGTACACCGGCAGCTACACCAGCAGCGGCCAGCAGCAAACGAAGAAGCATCAGCGCGAAGCATCGATCTCCTCCGGTACGGGCAGTCCGGCATCGAGTGGGGAGGTGGGCCCGAAGCAGCGGGCAGCAAGGCAGCATCGCTTTCTCGCCATGTCGTCCGGTGACGCAGACGCCGTGCGGCCCGAGCACGAACCCGACCGTGCGAGAACGCCCCCAAATCCGTCGACATCGATTGGGGGCACCAATACCGAGAACGGGCCGACCGGCGCTCAGCCGAACGACACGCAGCAGCAGCAGCAGCAGCAGCAGGTCGGGTCCGGTGGTAGCGCTATCGCTTCGGGTCCGGCAGTAGCATCGACTGGCTCGAGCGCGACAGTGCCGTCGACAGCAACGCACGCACCGAACGGTACCAACCAGCAGCAACAGCAGAATCTGGTGAACAACAATCACAGCAACACGCCAGCGGACGCACCGACCACAGACACAGCTGCGTCCAAGCGTGACTTAAACCCGAAAGGTACGGCACCGCTGGTGCGCAGCAAGGAATCCGTATCGCCGCTACCGGTGAAGCGCCAGCAGAACGGACCCGTTGGGCTAAACGGGATCGCCGGCAGCAGCAAGGACACCAACAACAACGCACCCGGCGAGGGCCAGCGTAGTCCGCAGGCCGCCACGCAATCAACCGTAAACGGGCCGGGTCAAACGCCCACCAATCCCAACCAACCGACGCGCCCGCTTGGCGGCATCAAGGGACGGAAGGGGGGCGGCTGGAAGGCCCGCCCGGACAGTGAATCGTTCGGGAACGCGCTCAACTCGCCGACGGACGAGGACGAGCTGCACGGTGGCAGCAGCCCGGTTACGGTACGCCGACAGCCGATCAACGTCAATCCGGTCATCACCCGGGACAAGCTCGCTAGCGGTGGTGGTGTAGGTGGTAGTGTTGGTGGAAGTGTCATTGGGGGTGGTGGTGGTGGTGGCGGTTGGGGTCCAAGACAGCGGGGTGGTGCGGCCGTTGAGCGGGGCAGCCGGATCCAGAGTCCAGCGACCGGTACAGCCGCTCCACATCTGCACGGTGTGCTAGGTGGAGGAGGGACTGGTGGAGGAGTCGGCGGGACGTCGATGGACGTTGGTGCGGAGGGTGCGTCGCAGCCAGCCGCCGCCGTAGCCGCCACCGCGAACGGTACCGGTGCCGCCACAGCCGCCAGCGGCGGTCCGGTACCAGGTACGGCCGCCAGTACACCGGGCACGGCCCAGCCGGTTGGTCCGTTGCCGGTAAAGCGCAGCCAGTCGCGAAACGACGTGCTGGACCTGGACAGTGTACCCGGACCGTCGGGGCTACTGCCGAGCAACCCGGGCGTACCGGGCACGATCGGGGGCAATCCGCAGTCACGCTACTCAAACCTGTCGTTCTGGAAGGCGCGGCGGGTGCTGTTCTACCGGAATGGCGATCCCTTCTTTCCGGGCGTCGAGTTCCGGTTCAAGCCCGGGCGGGACATCTGCACGCTCGAGGCACTGCTCGACAAAATCTCCGCCCGGATGGATCTGCCCCGGGGCGCTCGCTACATATTCTCGATGGACGGCGACAGGAAGTATTCGCTCGATGAGCTCGAGGACGGTTCCAGCTACGTCGTCTCCTCGTTCAAGGTGTTCAAGGTGAGTGGTGGCAGTGTAAGGAGGGCGGTCGAAACCCCCGTACGAATATGTACGGGGTTTGGTAAGCAAAAGGGAGCACAATCAGGGTCACGTTTCGTTCTGCCGAAGTCGGTTTCTAGGTTAGGGCTTCGAGAGAAGCAGCCCTTCAGTATCCTGAAATCTTGTACTTAGCGTTCCCTTTGTCAGTAATGGGCATAATGGGAATGCAAATAGGTCAGCCAGGATAGCAAGCCCTCGTCTTTGGAGGTGTTTGGTCAAGCGAAACCCTCCCCATCCCCCTTCCCCCATTCCTGGACTTCTTAACACGGTCAGTGTGTTGCTCAATTATAGCGAGGGGTCAAATCAACTGGGACGCTTACACGCGCGAACGCTAGTGTGAGCGAGAGCGAGCGGCATAGTATGCCGGTGCGCCCTAAAATCTGACCACACGAACAACGCGAGCGAACTCCGGTGGTGTGGAGATGGAAGTCATCGTGAGGGAAAAGTAAAAGTCGACTTCGGGGTCAAAAGTGGAACAGTTTGCATGCCAGTGATTAAGGAGACGACCAAGTGCCCAACACACACTTACACACGCGGGGTAAGAAAATCGAGTTTATCGATTTTCTTCTACGCCGCGCGTTGGTGTGTTTTAGCGTTTCTTCCGGAGCTACGGAGCGGCGGTGGACTTATTGGCAGTCCGGTGGCCGGGTCGGTGGGCAATGGTGTTAGCGATATAGTTTCCAATTCTTCTGCCAATCCCTTTTGTCTGATTGGCGGGTATGATTTATTGGCACAAGGTGTGGTCGATCGAACTGCACATCGACACAATCAGGGAGAGTCCTCGAATATCTCGTGGAGTAGGTTTTAATATTTCGCAAACAAACAAAAAACCCAAGATGCCGCGCCAAAGTAAATTAGCTAGCGATTGCTTGCCTTGAAGGGCCTTGCCTTCGTGTGGTCCAGTTAGAGTGTCCTCCTTTCTTTTCGGACCTGTCATGAAAGTAGTGTAGGTAGTCACACCATTTACGATCTCTGCTCCGCTTCTGACCGCTTCTCGACACTTCTTCATGGTGGTGCAAATTGGTGGCCACCCTGTCCGCAATGGGAACAGGGTCAAGTAAATTAATTCCTCATCGACACTCACCCACACACACACATACACAGGTCACAGGACCTAACATTCCCTACCGCTAATGATTGCTTTTAAGGCACCCTAACCTCGTTTTGTTGTTTTGTTGCGTACACCGATTCGCATGGTAATGGGGAAGAACTAGGGAGCTCGAGGGGTACATGTCCCTTTGTCGTACCCAGCTAGAATCACTACACCCGAGGTCGACAGTTTGCGCAGACGTGTCCAACCGGTGACAGCACCCAACACGGTTGCACGGTGCTTTGTGCGTTGTAGGTTGTGTGAACGGGCGGTTTTGTTGTGTCCTCCCGTACGTGGGTTTGTCGCTTGACCGGGCGCGCAAGTTCACCGGAAGTGGGATCACGTACAAAGCACATACCACTTCCGGTTCGCTAGTATCCATTCTCACCTGACCGCTTCCTACTGGTTAGCTGATGGTATGTGTGTGATTTTGGTGTGCAGTGATCTTGTTTGATGAAAATTGACGTGCGTTTGCTGGTAAGGATTAATCGTTTATTGTTTACTAAGCTTATGTTTTGATTTGCGTTCGCTGTCAAAAGTGACATCTGCATAACAGAAACTCTTTACTCTATAGTATTCACGCAAGCAAACAACCTCAAAACCTCCTCACCAAATCACTGTTGAAAAGTAGGTCTTTGACAGATTTTATAAGGGAGTTGTCAAAAAACTTATTATGAGCAGTGATTTAGAGGGCTCAATAGAGGGGAGTTCTAGCAAGAATATTTTTGTCAGCTGTAAGAGATAATTATGGTACATTACTTGAAGGTAAACTAGAATTCTAATTCTACTTAATACAGATGGTTATGATCCTACTTTTGAGCACAATAATGAACTCAACAAGGGGGAGACATGTACACTGAACGCGAGAAGAAAAGAAAAAACTCCCAGAACGCTTCTACTCAAAATAGAAAGTAAATTATTTTACCGAGTGTCCTCGTTTCCGAAAGACGCACGCCATCGAAAGCGTCATTACATTCCTTCCGTGCTATATGTAAGCTTTCACTTATCGGAATGTTCGCTCAGCCCAGCAGACCGGTCGATTTTTTTTCCCAATTTTCCCGACCATTTCCCGAAACCGAAGCCGAAACACCCGAACTGATGATGGGGAAATTCCGTCCCTTCGTTATCGCAAGCGGTCCAATCGGAGCAAAGTAAACAGTGTGCGAAGACCACGTGCTTGTGTTTCACACATAATTTCTCCAAGCTTTTCTTCTCGCTCTCTCTCTCTCACTCTCTCTCTCTCACTCTCTCTTTCTTATGCCCTCACTTTTCTTTGTTAAGTGTAAGGAAGCGAAGAGTTCGGGAAGTTACAGTGAACGGTGAAAGTATTTCGGTCCTTGTTGCTGCTACTTCGTGCTGAGTTCGCAGGTCACAAAAGCACGGCCTTCCTGTCGGGTTGGCGATACTCGCGTGCCAGATATTATGCCGAGCTGTCCGAATCTTTGGCTTGCTATACGTGCTGCTGTACGTGTTGGTTACAATTTGTAACAAATGAGCTCCAATTGAGATCCATTTCCTTCTGTTTTGTGACCCTGTTACCAGAAATCGTACCAGATTTTAGGTTGGGAAAGAGAAGAAAACAAAGAAGAAGAAAAAAAACGCATAATGACCACCGGTCCATGGATGTGAAATGCTGGCACACCGGACGTCACAAATGACAGTCTGATAGTCAAACGAATGGTTTTACGGACGATTTCGGGACCGCTGACAGGCCTGTTGGTTTTCATCCGTCACTGTCGGCTATTGGCGCGGCAGCAAAAAGAAAAAAAAAATGGTCGAAAATTGCTCTCCAGCAATAGTGCTAGAGGTTATGATTAGTATTTGCACTGCTTCAAGGACGATGGCCAATGGAGCACCATAATCGTGCTGATGTTGATCGATCGTGCGATCTCCCCTTGTGGCTTTTCCAGATATCCAGATTTTCCTGTTGTTGGAAGTTTTATTGGCTAGAATTATTTGCGAAAATGACCCTAAATTAGTCTCGTTTGCAAGTGGGAGGTAACCGTAACAGGGACACTAAGCCCGTCAAGGTTCCAGCGAAGTGGTCGACACTTCTCACGCTATGCGTTTTAAGGGTTGTCAGGGCCCAAGTCACAACCGTTATGCGGGTATTATTTGAGACAGTTTTTAGACCTGCTAATCTTCAAATCGAATAACGCAAGCTGTCGTAGCAAACAATTTAGTTCTTCAAATTGCTCCACATTAAGGCTAATCGGTTTGGGGTTTGTTGCAGATTAGCTGACAGCTGTCAAATTATCTGTTGCGGCATTCTGCAGCGACGCAGATATCTACAGTCATGATCAACAAACCACCCAAACCTTAACATTACAGAAGAAGCACAAAAAAGAAGTTAATGTTCACTAAGGACACGAACGCCTGTAGTACTGTTTTCTGCAATCAATCTATCAATCTTTCCATTTCTCTATCTCTCTTTCTTTCTCTCTTCCTCTATCTATCTCTTTTCGCGTCTTTCCGCGTTCGATCACTAAACCGATTGTGATCTTCCCCGCTCTAGTGTCCGTTTTACGACACCGGTATCTCCTCCGCTGGGGAACCGCGACACCATCGTGCAACGGTGAGTGGTCAGCGTACTTCATGCTCCGTTGCACGATCTGTCACTTGTTTCGTTTCGTTTCTAATACTCTCTAACACCAAGGCATACACCTTAGGCATAAGACACACTTACATGATGTAAAATAAAGAACGCACACACAAACACACACACACACAATGAACAGGTAGTGGTTGCACATGTGTGGCTGTGAAATATCTGTAACATTTCGCAGTCACAGAGATAACACTTTCTCACACTCATCCACACAGTTTCACGCAATAGCGCACTGTTCACATATCCTCATTATAGACATTAGACAACATTATCGTTATCGAATAGTCTCAAAAGGAAAAAGAAATCTTAGCTTGACTCTGTGGATTCTGTGGTTGACAATTAGTATCTGCCTTTGACACATTCAACACCACGAAAACGATAGCTGTCAATCCTCTCACAAATGCAAACGTGCTATTGCATCTTCACTAACTCATCGGATGTTGAATGTTTGGTGCGAAGCTTGAAGAGACTTGCTAAAGAGTGGTCAATCTGTCAAATAATCATCTATGATTTTTTGTAAAGATACTTAATGTAGATAGTTTAATCTGTAAAAATATATTATGGAGATAGCATTGGCCTGGGACGGTCTGGGATTCGGAACACGGTCCCAGATAATCCCGGTTTTAGGCAGATGGATATTAAGCGTTAAATCTTCAAATTCTCTTTCCACATTTTCTATCAAGATAATGGATCTTTGATATCCAAACAGGAGAATGAATAGAGTGAATTCTTTCAAACTATCACAAAAAAAAAAAGACTGGATACAGAGACTTAATTCTGTCAAATTCATTATGTCTGCCAAAAAGACAATTAACATTGAAAATTTTATCAGTTAAATCTCTATTTCATACTTTGCGTTCTATCAAATTTTACTTGACAGTCACATTGTCCTCTTATCCACTGCAAGAAATGTCCCAGTGCGAGTAAAAACTTCGAAATTCTTGTTGAGAGTTTAGTACCAGTTGAGTCATCAACATTGTGTTTGTATCTTTCATCCGTTTAAACATACAAATAGCCGGTTCTTATTCCTTTGACCGCCAAGAAAACGTTTCCTCACTGGAATTTGCTCTATCTGATCTGAATCGGTATTAATTATCTACCGTAATAGATCTCGGTAATGGACCGCTAAACGACTTCACGCATGAAACTCATTCTTTTTAATCAAGCTCATCAATCAAAACCCCCCTTCCTAGCAGCTTTGCAACATTTGGGCATGACGAGCGAAAATCGCTCCCCAGCTGCACATCACGCCCACCGATGGTGGACACTAAGATATGCTGCAGGAACAAAAAAAAAAAACAACAACCACACCTACGTCAGGAAGTAAAAACTTCCGATCAACCAAGCTAACCGAGGAAAGAATAAAAAAAAAAGCAGGTGCGAAGTGAAAATTCTGCAATCCATATTAATCATATTTCGCGTTTTCTAGCTTCGGGAGAGTCCTTGTGACTTGACTGCGTCACAATTCACCCTTGGCACGGTGGGCAATGGAGAAGTCCAACCCGATTTTTGGGACGGTTTTGGCCCCGAAAAACAATCTCGTCCAAGGGCTCTTACACGCATACACACACACACACAAACCTATACGTGGACTCTTGCGGGCACACCAGATCTGTCGTGTGGCACGCGCCTCGTTTTGAAATGAGGTCCGAAATTGCTCAAATTTTCACCAACCGCTCAGCCATTCCTTCTCCAAGGCTACGTTTTATCGTCTTCTTGTTGCTTGCGTACAGTTAGTTTTGTTCCCCATTGTGGCCCGCCATGTGTGTGTGTGTGTTTGTGTGTACGTACGGGCAGGGTGCAAAATTTAAATACATTATACATCGATGGCGCTTTGCGGGTTTTATGCTTGAGTTGAAATCGATGGCCTACCTTTAGGCGCCTGGTCAGCTTGGGCGTGTGCCTAAAGGAAGCGGGCAAAGCTGTGCATGTCAATAACGGGCACCGTTGCTACTTAATCATTCGAAGGTCGCAAACAGGAGGGCACGAAGGGCTGGGCGGTGATATCGCATTTCGATCACGCCATCTGATGCCCCTCTCCGGCAGTGCTACCATTTTCCCCAAGCATGCTCCACTATTCGTAATGACGGGCTGCACTTTCACTGCAGTCCTGGGACGTTTCTTTGAAGCAAAGCCAGCAGCACAAGATCTTATCCATGACCTCGACCACTAGGGGAGTGGGATGGGGGGTTAGCAAACGGGAAGGAGGGGTTTGGCGGAATATGACGAAGTCTTGCATGGGCGAATGGTTGATATATGCCGGTGCCATCACTGTGGGCTCTGCTGACTGAGACCTTCAGAAGGTGTCCGAAGAAATCGTAGGCTCCCAAACCGGTACGAAACAAGCACAGGATTTATGGGCATCGTGCCGCCGCCGCCTTTCTTCGACAGCAGCTGCTGGATGTTGTATCCTTTGAACAAGCGGACGAGCAGGGTGTGCTTTGGGGGACATATTTTGTAGAAATTCTGGTACGCCAGACTGTGCACTACCCGGAAGAATGTGCGTGCGTGTGCAGGCATAATCGCGCGTGAGGCCTATTAGATAATGAGCCGCACTTTACCTTGCCTTTCTTGGCAATGTGTGTGTGTGTGTGAGAAAGAGAGAGAAAGAGCGGTCGGCGAAACTTCCACCAACTTCAGGATCTGGGCAGGATCTGTCGTCCATTCGGAATTGTAGTGCTGGAAGGCATTAGCATTTTATTGATTTCCACACAAACTCGGACCTCGGCTGGGATTGTCCGGACCCAACCAAGCGTATGTGTGTGTGTGTTTGTATGTGTCGGAATTCCGGTCCGGGTCGGTTCGCGTATGCCAATCGATTCAGCTATATTTGTGTTGTCCACACAAACCACCCTTCCCAACCTCTCCTCCTCATCCCCCTTCGCCCACTCGCCCCCGCTAACACACCTTAGGCGTGCTTGGAGCGTGCTGCGAGCACTGAAATTGGAAAAAAAAGGCAGAAGTGTCCAAATCGATTGCGGGATTTTGGCTTCTCCGCTTGCTGCGGGGCGTATTTTTGCTGGTCACTCAATTTTCCCGAAGGTCGAACCTTCTTTGGATCCACCCGTTGGATATGCACACACACACACATCCACATAAAAATGTCGGCACACTGGCCTGAAACTCAGCGACCGGAACTCGCTTATCGTCGCTTGTTTCCGAAATATTGTAATATTTACTTCGGCATTAATTAGTTGACAATTTTTTATCAACTTTTTTTCTGTTTTCGGGTGGTTACCAAACCCTGCACACCACGGTGGAAATAAAGAGGAGGCGTTACGGCGAACCGAGGTCGCACACACCTGAAACTGAAGGTCGTGCGCCTTTCGGTAAGTGAGGCTCTACACGCTCCATCACCTTCACCGCCTTTATGACGCTTCCCCGGAGGTGGACGGTGGATCGGGTACGGGGGGGGGGGGGGGGGAGGAGGTTAGGAAAAGAAATGAGTGATGATCCTTATCGTGCGACTGGTAGCTCCCATACCCATTTGGTACTGTTGGTCGAAAATCGTCCTTAAATTGCCTTGCCTTCTTCAGGCGGCACAGGTGGGCAACCGGTGGATTATGGCAGTGTTGCGGCACGCCGTTAAAACCGGAATGTTTCACCCCATTCAATTCTGCACCATTTTCCTCCCCCCTCCCCCCCCCCCCCGCTTCCCTCTCCTCCCTTTCTCCCCAAGCTCCAACTTCAGTCTTCAAAGTCCGTTCATTCAATTTGTCTTTTCCGCCATTTTTTTCTTTTTTACCTTTTAGTTTGCGAGCTGGGGGAAAAAAAAACCCCGAAAACAAATTTTCCACCACGCGTTGCGAAAGCTTTACTAGCGTTGTTGGTTTTTTCGTTGCTCCAATGCAGGAGACACATGCAGAAAACCAAACCCCGAAACAAAGAGTTTGATGTGCCGCGAACGGCATCGAAGCGGGGTAGGAAAATGAATATAAAAAAAAGAACTTTTCCTTCCGTTTGTTGTTGTTGTTTTTTTATGCTCGTCTTTCTGTCCTTCCACATGTGTACCTCCGTACCTTGAGAAAAACTTTTCTCGGTAGAAAGAGTCCTTTGGTTGAAACGCTTTTCTCGTCATAATACCCATTAACCTGAGAAAAGGGGAAGGGATAACGCCGGGGGTGGGGTGAAACAGGTAGGAAAGCGATGCAGCACGAGCACGAACACTGACCACGAAAAAAAAAATCATAGGCGAAACAAACTAAAAAGCGTACAACGATTTAAATTAATTCATTCCTATGTGGCACCTTCTCCACGTGAGGATAGTAAAAAAAAGGAGGCGCAGCATGGGAGGAGGGGGGGCGGGCGGGTAGAAGAGTAGTAACGGTGTGTGTTGCTTCTAATTTCTTAAGATCCACTATCACGTTTCGGTGACCAGCATTACCGCCACATATGTCACGGCAACTTAAAGCAATCGGTCCAGTTTTTCTTTAAGGGTAGGAAAAATTCCTTCACTCCCCCCTCCCTCCTCTCGCTTAATGGAGGGTTTCAACCACCCCATTCAGTGAAAGCAGGGGAACCACAAACAAATGATAAAAGTGAGTTTTCGGTCGTTAGCTTTTTTTTTTGTGTGTGTACGCTGTTGCCCTCTCTCTTTACACTGGAACTAGCAGTGTCCTTGCGAAAAAGGGGTGGATGTTGCTAGTTAGGGGATGGTGTTGGGAAGGGAACTGTAAGGAGAGAGAGAGAGAGAGAGCCACGCTTTATGCTCTGTACCTCATTATGCTGTCCTTTCACTGTTTAAACTAGCAGCTCCACACACACACACACACACACACACACACACACACACACACACGCCCAGATACACGCACATCCCTGTGTCATGTGTGGACAAGGATTTTAAGGGGGATGCAACCGTCACGAATGCCCCATGAAGCAAAGAAAGTTGACCGGAGCAAACATTGTCGTCGTGTCGGCGCACCTGCTTGAAACAAAGAACGAGCGAGCGTTTTGCCTTCGCGTTAGCGTTTAGTCCTTTGCCGTTCGGCCATTCTCACGGCCGACCCGAAGTTGACCCGAGGGCCTGACCACCTTTTTTTCGTGGTTGCTGCTGGTGCTGCTGTTGGGGCTTTTACCACCGTGGGCACGGAGAGAAAAAAAAAAATTAGCAATTTTACAATTCATCCAGCGAGCTGGCAAACCACACCGCCCAGCAGTGTCGGCTCAGTCGAGGGCAGAACGTGCTCCGGTACTGACGATTGGCTGCTAGCCGTGCCCTTCGATCGTGTGGCCAGTGTGGAACAGTGTGGGCAGTGGTGGTTTTTGTGCGTGTGCCTGCAATCTTTTGCAATCTTTTCTTCGCGATCTCTGAGCGATTCCTTAGCTCAGGGACGGGGTGTGGGGGGGCGTGTGTGTGTGCCTTGTACAATTAAGAACCCCAAACGAAGTGAAGTGAAAGGATAATCTCGGTAGCAGCAGTAAGGACTGCACCACCAAACCGCCCCAAAACACCGATCAAACCACCAAGCGTACCTCGAGGCGGGAGGCTGTCTGGCTGTCAAAACTCTGGGCGATGCCAGTCAATCCTGCAGCAGTGCCGTGGAACTAAAAACGCCGAATCAAACCTCCGTGCGGAAACCAAACACTCTTGCGCCGCGAATGTTCGACAGCGAGGAGGAGTCTGCGTTCGTCATACTGACCGCACCGATGTATCATCCGCATCACTATGGCGGTGGCGGTATCGGAGGCATCTACAGTCAGGTTCGGGCATACTGTTTGGGAGGGGTGAATCAATGAGCATAACGTTCGGTGGTCGTTTGTATGGCTTAATTACACTCACACTAGCAGCAATAAATCAATCACTCTGGTGAGGAGACGAACTGTTAAGGTGCGCCTTAGAGTCCTTCTAGCTTATTCGTCAAACTTTCTGGACATTACAAAACATTATACGAGTTTTGAAGAGAATTCTGCATTCTTTGTGGACTCTTCTTCTTGGCGTGACTACTAGGCCACGCCGGCCATTGAATAGCTTACGAGACTTGCTCCCGAACCAGCCGTGATTCTAAACTCTGCAAAAGTACAAATTCTCGGATATAATTTTTGCTTGCCCAAGTCCTTTCCAGTGTGTTGTTACGTCTAGCAAGCTATTCTCTTTGTGACTTCATGTGTGTGTGTGTGTGATGCAAATGTTTCACCAAAATGATGTCGCCAAAGTAGGTTGCGCACACCACTCCTCCCAACCGTCGTCTTGTCATCCTCGCACTCCCTTGTTTTATGTGTACAACCTGTACAACCGTAGCGTAGGTTTGAGGTCTCGCGGTCTCGGGTTGGGAATGTTTTATCCATTCGGGTTCCCGGTACATCCTGGCAACGTCTACGTCCCCATGCCAAGCATTTCCGGGCGCGGGCACAGTTGGAGCCTGTGAGCGATGGCCTGGTATGACATCAAATAGTACAGTGAGGCAACGGGGTAGAAAGCGGGTCGCATAAATTATGCTCTCGTAGCGTTTGTGATGTGGTATTGCAACTTGGCGGAATGGCGAGTTTTGCAAACCCCTCACAAACACACACACACAAATATAGCAACTACACTACTTCAGATAACTTCAAGCAGACGTCAGTGTCTTTTTGTGCTCATTGTAATTATGTAGCTGGGGACGGGAGTTAACGGGAAGGCAGTATCGTTCGCAGGGTGAGACATTCTTGAGCGACTCTTCTACGGCAACGACGTCGTTGCCTGCAAGGGTATACCAGGCATTGTTCCAGTTTCGGGGGGGGGGGGGGGGGGTCTCATAAACTTAAAGAAACCGAGACAGGCGTGTCCACCCAAGTGCTACCCAAACCGGGGTGGAAATCCCATTCCGCGGTAGTCCCGGGAATACCCACCGCGTCCGAACTGGGTGCAAAATTACTGTGTTTAAGTCACACCGTTAGAGTATTGCCGTTTGTTTGGACGATTGCTGGCACGACTCGGCGGTCGATTGCATGTCGATACAGCACACGTCACACGGTGCTTTAGGTACCCCAAGGACTAAGCATGGCTGCTTTGTCCCGGTGACCCGGTGCGGGAACCGTCGTACAGGAAATTAAAATGAAACCTTAGAGAGGGCGAAGAGAGAGAAAACAAATAGCAGCAGCCGAGGGCGAAACTGCAATAAACGAAACGTCATTAAAAGCGCGTAATGTGTGCTTGTTTTTCTGTTCTTCTTGCGTACCGGATTCGGTTAAGCTTAATAAGACTTTCTCTGCTTTCCCTGTCTTCCGCCTTGCTGCTGATGAACAGCCGGCCAGCTACGGCAAGAAGAACGGTGTGTGGTACGCGTCACCGGGCAATCAGGGATGGGGTAGCGGTGCGGGCCCGGGCCGACTCGGCCGCAAACCGTCCGTCACCGAGGTGGACAACATGCCGTCCGGCAGCCTGAAGCCGAGCGCCGGCCGCGTTATTAGAATAATCAACAGTCACGATCACAGCGTGCAGGTACGTTAGCGCGTTACGCGCCGTTACGAGGTGTTTTGTTTGTTGTTGTTCTTCTCTGATTTGTGTTTCGCTGTGTACAGTGTCGCGTGCTGCTGAACCTGCGCACATCGCAACCGTTCGAGGAGGTGCTGGAGGATCTCGGCCAGGTGTTGAAGATGATCGGAGCCAAAAAGATGTATACCAGCAACGGGCAGGAGGTGCGCAGCTTCTCGCAGCTGCGCAACGAGTTTGCCGAGGTGGAAACGTTCTATCTGAGCAACACGCCCTCGCTGCCGGTCGGTGCGCTCGGGCCGGGCGTCATACCACCGTCGCCCGGGCGCCGTTCGCGTTCGCGGCTGGGCGGCTCGGTACCGGACGATCTGTCCAAGACGACCGCCCGCCAGCGGGCACGCAGCAAGAGCCGGCCGCGCGTGCTGTACGCACCGGAGAACGAGCTGGTCCGTGCATCGTCCGACTATCCGCTGCTGGACGCGATGAAGGAGGAACCGACGCGCATTACGATCCGTGGCCTGCGGCGCACCTTCTATCCGCCGCTGCATCATCCGCCGATAGACAACGCACCGCCGGACAAGAAGCTGTCCCTGTTCTGGGTGTAAGTGTACTGGGTGTAACGGGGGCCGCTGTTAGCATGCGTTACTACAGCTGGATTTGTGTTGTGCTTGCATCCTACCGACAGGCATGGATACCGTGGCATCGATTCGAAGCGCAATCTTTGGGTTTTGCCGTCCGGCGAGCTGCTGTACTACGTGGCTGCCGTTGCCGTACTGTACGATCGCGAGGAAGACGCACAGCGCCATTACACCGGCCACACGGAAGACATTATGTGGTAAGTCAATGCGCTTTTACGAGAAAAAAAAACGCTCGATATCTCTCGTTCCATCATTAACAGCATGGAGGTGCATCCATCGCGGGAGCTAGTCGGCTCGGGACAGCGGGCCGGCCGGGATCGGAAGTCGCAGGCGCACGTGCGCATCTGGAGCACCGAGTCACTGCAGACGCTGTACGTGTTCGGGATGGGCGAGCTCGATTCGGGCGTAATTGCGGTCGCCTTTTCACAGCTGAACGGTGGCAGCTACATCCTCGCCGTCGATGCCGGCCGCGAAAGCATCCTGTCCGTCTGGCAATGGCAATGGGGCCATCTGCTCGGCAAGGTGGCGGTAAGTGTTTTGTGCCTGAGCGTGACCTCAATTTCCCTAACCACAACGGGGCAACCCAACCAAGTGTGGACAAAGTTTTTCCTTCTCCCCCACCCCTTCCCGCATCGGAGTGAGTGATGGCGGTTGGGAAAGGTATAATTGAAAACTTTTCGCAACACTTTAACACCCTTCCGCAGCGCAGTATGCGAAACGAACGGAGGTGTTCCAACGACGCCTAAAACGGCGCGTTACAGGCTACGAAATGCATAGCGTGTCGGGCGGAAGCTTGTTTCAAAACTTTTTGGCACCGCTAATAAAGAACTCTCGGGTCGGGTGTGAACATCGATTGCTGCTGTAAGGACTCCTGTTAGAGCTCTTGTTTGGTGTTTACCCACGAATTGAGGTTATTTTGTTAGGAAGGTTGTGTGGCCACACTATAAGCTTGTCACGAATCGTTACAGACTTTTCGGTATACTTGAGGTACATGGCGTAGCTACAGTGTTGGTCATAGACAGGGTAATCATGATAACCAAAATTTAATTTACTAAAGATTCTAGGTTCGAGGCTCACTATAGTCCGCAACTGTATGCGAAGCCATATTTGAAAGACCTTTCTGTTCGTTCGTTGTTATTGTATGTGCTTCCTGTTCACGGAAAGGAAGTTTGAGATTCGCCTAAGAAAGCTTTAGATTTTCAGAGAGGGAAGATTTTGCCTTTGCCATGTTGGTCCTGCACTCCAGGTGGACGTGACCTAGTAGGCCATCAGGAGAATAGCGTGACTGTATCCACACGTAAAACACAACAACAACTCCACTTTACAGACCCTGCAAGAAGGCATTTGGGGCGCTACATTCCATCCGCTGGACGATAATCTACTGATCACACACGGCCGAGGACATCTGGCATTTTGGCACAGACGGAAAGATGGTTTCTTCGAAAAGACAGACATCATTAAACCGGTAAGCTCGATCCGAAAACGCACATCTGTTCAACTGCAACGGTAGCTTTGACACACCTGCCATTCCCCATTGCAGCCCTCTCGAACGTTTGTCACCTGCGTCCAGTTTGAGCCGGATGGCGATGTCATCACGGCGGACAGTGACGGTTTCATCACGATCTACAGCGTCGACGCGGACGGTGCGTACTTTGTGCGCATGGAGTTCGAGGCGCACAACAAAGCGATCAGCTGCCTGGTGATGCTGTCCGAGGGTACGCTGATATCTGGCGGCGAGAAGGATCGCAAGATAGCTGCCTGGGACTCGCTGCAAAACTACAAACGCATCACAGACATTAAGGTAGGGGGTTTTGGTGCTAGTTTTGGGGCCGCACCGGTACTAACCTGCTCCATTGCGTGCGTTACGGTTCCAGCTGCCGGAGTCAGCCGGCGGTGTACGCTCGATATATCCTCAGCGGCCGGGCCGGAACGATGGCAACATCTACGTCGGCACGACGCGCAACAACATCCTGGAGGGTTCGCTGCAGCGACGCTTCAATCAGGTCATCTTCGGGCACGGCAAACATCTGTGGGCGCTGGCAGCCCATCCAGATGATGAGGTGTTCGCGACCGGCGGTCACGATAAGTATGTGGCGCTTTGGCGCCGCCAAAAGCTGATCTGGACGACCTCGGTCGGGTACGAGATAATAGCGCTCGCGTTCCATCCGTACGGTGCCGCCCTGGCGGCTGGAAGTTCCGAGGGTCATCTGATAGTGATTAATGCGGAAAATGGCGCCACAATGCTGACGATTCGTGTGTGTGGTTCACCGCTGAATGCGGTCGAGTTTAATCAGGGTAAGACGTCGTTGGTGCACTGTTCACGTGTAAGCGGTGCACTAGTTCTGGTTTGTTTTGTTTTATTCTACAGTTGGTGACATGATAGCGATTGGATCACAAAATGGCAGCATCTATCTGTTCCGAGTGTCACGCGACGGGTTCTCGTACAAGAAGATCAACAAGATCCGTGGCTCACAGCCACTAACACATCTCGACTGGAGCAGCGAGGGTAACTTCCTGCAGTCGGTGACGGTAGACTTCGATCTGCTGTTCTGGGACGTGAAGTCACTGTCACCGGAGAAGAGCCCGATCGCGATGAAGGACGTTAAGTGGCTGACCAGTAACAGCACCGTCGGCTTTCTGGTGGCCGGTCTCTGGAACAATCGCTACTATCCGGCACCGTCGAACACGATCATCACGACGACGGCACGCACCGCCGCCCAGGATCTGGTGGCGGCTGGCGATGCCGACGGTTATCTGCGCCTGTTCCGCTACCCGTGCATTACGCCGCGGGCCGAGTTTACCGAGGCGAAGGTATACTCCGGTACGCTCGCGTGCGTGAAGTTCCTGTACGGCAACCATAGCCTGGTGACGGTCGGCGGTACCGACGCGTCGCTCATGATCTGGGAGCTGACCGAGGAATAGCCACTGTGGCCGCCGTGGCGCACCGGGGTCGGCGTCGCCGCAGCCGCCGGGTCTCCCTCACCAGCAGGTAATCCTAGCACCGTACTACCCGTACCCGTAGCAAGCAACCATCACCATCATCCCCACCATACCCATCATCGGCCGGAAGCAATCGCAACCGGCGGGTTCTGTCAGCGTCCGGCCACCCAGCCAGCCGTCATCGTCGCGACAGCCGCCCCCGGCGGTTCAATGCCAGCGGTCGCGAGGCCCACCTCCTCCGACGACCACGCCATCAGCACACCAGCCACAAACGGTACAGCCGATCGTCTATGGGTATTTATACAAGCGAAAAACTGCAACCTGCAAAACAAACTCTACCTCGCAGCGTCACTTTACTAGCTCCCAACAAAGCCTTCCGAATTTTTTGTTTTCTTTTTCTAACGCAACTCAAAATCTCTCTCTCTCTCTCTCTGCCACTCTCTGCATACTCTTGCTCTCTTGCTGTCTTTACTTTACCCATTTTACTACTATGCTCTTATTGCGAAACTTCGCGAAACCCTCGTCTATTCTCGTTATTCACATGACCACCAACTGCTGCCAGTAGTAGTCGCACCAGTATACAGACAAGGTCTCGCGTCTATGTTCGACTCGTTCGGTTCTCTCTCTCTCTCTCTCTCTCTCTCTCTCATATGTAATGTGTGAACGTAAAACTTCACACACAGCTAGTGAAGTTTAGTATCTGCAGCATGTAATCCACACTCTAAACGCTTCTAGTACCTCTCCTGTACTCTCTCTCTCTCTCTCTCTTTCTTTATTTTGTTTTCAAACTTTCTCCTACTAACTCGCTAGAAAGTAGCAGGATTTCCTTCTCTTCCTGTCAATGCCTGGCTAGTAAAACATGGTAAACGTAGTACGATCCCTCAGTATCAGTAGAATGGTCGGCAGTAGACACTTTGTGCGCACCGTACGCACCGTACAGCAGCTTGCAGAGTAAGAGAGTATCTCTTGGTGCCTAAAGTCTTTTGGTTTTGCATTTTTTTGGTAGTTTGCAGTTTTTGTTGTTGTTGTTGTTGTTGTCGCAGTTTGGCAGAGTTCATCAGCGTAACACGAGCTGCTGCTATGAAGCTTCCTATAAGTGACAGCTCTATTGCGGGTGAGGCAACAACGGTTCAAATCCCATCCGGGACCGTTCCCCCGCAGTGGGGACTGACCATCCAACTACGTGGTATCAGCAAGTCAGGCCGCCATTGCAGTTCGCCTAACTCCCACCGGACTACCGAAATAGAAACAACCTGCGTAACATTTGCGGAGCTGGGGGCCCCGTATCACCGGTTAACAAATCATTCTCTCCCACATTTTTTTTACGACAGCGTTATCGTTACCAGCTACCAACACTGCCATAACTTCAGCATCGACATTTAACATTCGGGCGTAGTGCAAATGACAATTGGCTTGCTAGTGGTGTTTTTTAATTTTGTCTTAGTGCGTATCTTCGTATACTTCACAGTAGTACGCTTATCTTTCTCTTTTCCTCTCTTTCTTCTCTGTCTTCACCAGACAATAGACTCTTCTATCTTTATCTTAGTATAGAATTTAGTCAAAATTATTCCAAAAATCAATAACGCTTTAAATAGAACGAAATGTCAATGGTGGAGGATCATCATCGAGCATACACTCATCAAGCATATGCGTAGCTCACCTATTTTAGTTCCCATACAACGGTTTCAGGCGAATTCGAAATTGCATGAGTACAACAAAACCAAAAAGAAAAAAAAATCGCTCCTAGAAAAGAAATCCCGCATCGTACCTCCTCAATCATTACTGTTGTCGTTCGTTCCTGCTCACTAGATCATTCCCTGATTCATTCCTTTCTGTTGATCCCTATCACTTTTATCTTACCTGTCTGGACACTATCTCTTTTTCTCTTTCTCTTCTCTTTCTCTCTCTCTTTCTCTTTCTCTTTCTCTCTCTTTCTTATGTTTTTTTCTTATACATTTATTGTTTTGTTTTGTTGTTTTTTTTTTGTGTCATTACATCCATCATCGTTCCTTCTTCGAACGAATGTCAAAATTAACAAAATCTCCTACTCACTGCAATCCTTTTTCCTCCTTTCTGGTATTCCTGTTGATCCATGTAATTGTGGGATTCGAATTTCGAAATTGCTATCACACGCATCTCTTACATTCTCTCACACATATTGGCGCCTGAATCACACGTACTCAAACTGCTCATCACTCAACACAAAAAAAAAAACACACACACACACACAACTTCACGGCCACTCCACATCATTGATTCATACGCCCTGTCCTGGTGTCCTTGGCGGGGGGTAACAAAAAGGGTCGAACTCGATTCACCGGACGACTTCTTCTTTTTGTTGTAACTCGTTTGTGCAGGATCAGGACCTGTCACCACCAGCCGGTGGTACCGGGGGTGAGCGGATGGCCCGCACCATACCTGTACGCGTCTGCCGGGCGCAGGAACAACAGCAGAAGAAGAAGGAGGAGGAGGAGGAGGAGGAGGAGGAAGAAGAGGGCGACGAGGAGGAGGACGAAGAGGAGGACGAGCGTAGAGCGTTCGGTTTGGACTACGAGGAGCAGGAGCACGAGGGTGACGACGAGGGCGAAAATGACTCGGACGACATCCATCAACCCAACAATCCACCCGCCCATCAAGCCCCGGACCAGGCGCAGGGACGCCCGAGCGTGAGCCAGCAGCGTCGCATACGCCGGATACGATCGCGGCAGGCGGCGGAACAGGGGCGCGGCCGCAGTGCCAACTATGGGCGTTATCGGGCGCGCACGATGGTAACGTCGCCGGCGGCGACGGGATCGGCCACGCCACCGGACACTGGTGCATCACGTCGACCAGCCGGTTTGATGCGCCCTGAGGCGGACGAGGCGGCGGGGGAGGAGCAAGAGGAAGATGAGGAAGAGGAGCTTGGGGTAGAGTATGCGGTACTGTTGCCGGATTCGTTCGCCGTGCTCGATGCGTCCTTCTAGCCGTGCCGCCTACCACTCGTGGTTTGTGGAGTCACCTCTTGAGCACTGGCGCTCAAGAGCCATTGTGTTCTCTCTCTCTCTCTCTCTCTCTCTCTAGAGCGCGCAGGAACATTCAACTTGGAATATTGGAGAATCTGCCAACTTTGGGATAAGGAAGAACTGGCTACACGCTGCAAGTCTTTGCGTTTGAAGCCAGAATCTGGACCATTTCTTTGTTGTTGTTTGTTTTGGCACTTTGGAACCCTGACCCCTGGATGTGACTCTCTCGTGTCGTCCTCGCATTGTGTCTGTCTGGAAAAGCTGGACGAAGGGAGAGCGATCTTTGTACTGTTCTTTTGTATCCTTTTAGTGCCCGGTAGACCCGCTATCAGAGACCTCGATTCGAATCTTCCTCTCTTGTAGCGAGAGGGTAGTGAACATTTGAAGAATTGGTTAATGCGTCACAATGGCTCCTAGAAGCTGTAGAGAGCTAGAGCGGGCAAGGGACTGGGTGGGTGGGTATGTCTCACTGGTCAGGTGTAGAATTACAATTGCCGGAAACCTTTGGCGGCCGGAACCTAGATGATGTAAATGTCGGTTGGGATGAACCCACACACACACATACAAAACACACATACATATACGGACACATTAGTGTAGAACACTAAACTCTGTTACATTCTGCCGTACACAAAACACACATACACACAAACACATATACAGCAGACACAACGAAACAAAATGTCCGATTGGAAAATCGAAGAAAGATATGTACTGCCAATAGTGAAGTAAGAAGTTAATATTCTTTCTCTCTGTAGTGTATATCTTCAGAGCACCCCTGCCGGCGATACTATCGCTCTTTCCTTCTATTCCCTTCTTTTGATATCTCTCTCTATCTCTCTCTCTCTTTCTTTCTTTTTCGCAATATCTTTAACTCGATGAGACTCGTTCTAATCTGTTGATGTTGTCTATATCAACGATGTACGCACCAACACACCAATCCTCCGGACACGCCGTGAGTTCATTTCTAAAGGTACAATAGATTTCCAAGCTGTTACTTAGTGTTGCATTTAGTAGGAAAACGAGCCAAGTCGTAGAGAAGGAACCAGCGAGAGAGAGAGAGAGAGAGAGAGAGAGAGAGAGAGATAAAAGAGGACAAAAATGGAAGACAAAACGAGCAGCGTTGGACGATCGTATCGCTTAGGCAGTAGTGGTGTTGTTTTGTGGACTGACAATCAGATCAGTCAACATTGTTTTCGGTTTTTGTAATTGTTATAATGGCACGAACGATGGATGGATTTTTTGTGAAGCAAGTAACAGACACCCTAACCTCTCTGTAGTCAATGTTAATGTCCTTTTACTAGAATCCTTGCTGCTCCCGCATCCCTTTTTCAAACCGAAATTCAAACACATTACACCCTTGCTCCGCATCATCTCCTCCCCTTCCCTTTCCTTTTTCCCTTTGTCGTTTTCCAAGTCATAGAAAAGAGCGGCACTCGTGCGTAGGACCCCGGACGTAATGCAATTCCATGCGCCCGGATTGCACATCACTTTCCTACACCAAACCATAACACACATCCAAACACACACACACACACGCTAATAAAAGGCAAAGACGATAGTCAAAAACTTAACACACACACACATATACACACACACACAAAATACAAGATTAGCATTGTAACTCGTTCGTGTAGTAGGTGTGAGAAAAATAATTTTTACAACAAACCAAACAAATAACAAAAAAAAACAATCAAATTAAACCATGTTTCTAGTTGGGATATAGCATTTCTTATAATACAGTTGAACTACACATTTGAGGTATAAGAAGAAAAGAAGAAGCAAACACACACACACACTCACACAAAACGATGAAATGGAGAGCAAAAAAGGATTAGAAATGTGTAAAAGATTAGGCGCCTCCATCGTTTTTAGGCTCACTTTGCCTTGGGCCGACTAGATTGTGAATGGTACAGTTTAATGGAAATAAAAAATTCCAAAACAGGTTTCCTCCCCCCCCCCCCCCCCCCCTTCGCTCCTTTCCGGCTATGGGTGGAAGAATCTACCCGTCCTTTCTTTTTCCAGTTCAAATTCCCACCATTCCCTTTACCCCATTTTGTGAGAGCAGTGTGTGCGTGTTGCTGACCCAGGTTGGGATAATCAAATTTTAGAATGTGTAATGCAACAAAGAAAAATCTAAAAAAAAAAATCTACTTATACTTAAGCTAACGAATAGCAACGAAAAAAGGCAAAACAAAGCCAACTCAAAACTAGAAAAGGAGAGGAGAAAACTATGAAAAGAAGAGAAGTGCGCGTGAGTGTGTATGTTGCGGGTGTATTTTGAGAAGGGAGGACGCGGTGTGATTGGTTTGGAGGTGTTCAGATGAGCATCATGCATGCAGATGTTTTAGAAATTTTTAGAAAGAAAAAACCCAAAAACCCCTAATCGCCTGGACCAAATGTCGCACAACAGAGGGAGAGAGAGAGAGAGAGAGAAAAAAAATTTAGATGAAGAAAGATGTGTGCGATTACGGGAGCAGCATTGAGGAAAAAAAACACCCAGCAATTAAATGTCCTTACCTGTGTCTCTCTCTATCTCTCTGGCTCTCCATTCCAACACATAGAAGGGATGCTTAGACTTCACCATCATGTGTACACAAAATTATTTGAAAAAGAAATCAAAACCAAAAGAAAATGCCTTTCTAATGATTACTGTTTGGCATTAAGAAAAGGCAAAACGTTCATAATACACAAACACAAAAAAACACACACACACACATACTCAACCCTACACAATGATAAACACTGACACACACAAGAGAACAAACACAAAAGTCATGCAAAGAATGGAAACAAAACAATAGTGAAATAAAAGGATGCTTCAATTGGAAGAAGGAACTATTAAGCAATAAATATATAGAGAGAAAAACAAAAACAAAACAAAAAACAAACGCAAAGCAAAACAAAATGAAAGAAATTTCATTAAAATCAAAAAAGAATGAAAGAAAAGTTTGATGGTGGTTCGTAAAGTGGTGAGAAAAAAAGGTATAAAAATGATATGCTTGTACCAAAATGTTTCACAATAAGCAACTAAATACGATCTTCTCTCTCTCTTTCTCTCTCTCTCTCTCTGCCTCTCTATCTATTTCGCTTTCTTTGCTTCTTTTTAAACTCTTTTAACTTATCTTTTCCCATTTTACATCCAATTATTTTGTTCAGCAACAGGAAAATGTGTGTAAACAATAGCATAAGCCTCCATCATACCTTCTACTTCTTTTTATTCCTAGCCTGCTAAGGCCAAGACGTCATTTTGTTTTCAGCAATCTCGATCCTGCTGGTTCGATTGGGCCTGATTCCAAAAAATTGGAATCATTGGAATTGGTGGAGGAATCGTGGTGAGGAGTTCCTCAAAAAAATGTGTGACACAAAGACGCCTAGATCGCTAATTTTCCGTCGCACACCTTTTTGTACAACACCTCAACCCGATTCCTCCACCCTTCCACCCAGTAATTGCGGAAATACAAGAGCATTCTCGTGGAAAATAAGCGATAACTCACTCAGTTTTGGTCCGCTAGGGGTTTGAAGCATACCGTTGGATAAGGTGCTTGAGCTGCATCTCCTCCTCCTTGATGTAATCGCAAGGGGAGGACGACAACGAAGACGGTGCGAGTGAGTGCATGGATGAGAGTAAGGAGGGAGCAACAGTGGCATTTAAGAAAAGGGAGGCGATAAAGTAAGCTTGAGCATTAGATTGGCGAAAATCTAAGGATTCCACTTGGTGTCATAGTTAGTGCCAAAGTTCAGGAGCGCAGACAAAAAAATGGCGCCTCGAAGACCAACATGTGACGGCCACAAAGCGTGATATTACACTGCTTTTAATTTGAAGCAATGAAAACCACAAAACCAAAAGCAACGGACAACAGAAACACAATGATAGATGGATTTTGGAATGGTAGGATTTAATCTAAAATTCGAAATCGAAGAATAATTTCTAACTAAGCGCGAATATCCAGTGACTAGTCTATTTGGTTACAAGATAGTTATGGAATGGTTTCTCTCTCTCTTTCTCACTCTTCCTTTGTTCCTCATTCTTTATACACTCTTTCTCTTGCTCTCTCGTTCTTCTAACTTTTCTATTTTTACGCATCTTTACGCCTCGAAAAAACAAAAACTCATCACTGGTTCTCTTCCATACGTTTTCTGTTTCTACTCTCAAACGTGTTTGTTTACAATACAACGGAATTCAATGCTAGTATGGCTGCCAGTCGGAATCCTCTGACGTCGTCCCGTTCCTTCCACTAGTTTACGTTGAACGTGTTTGTAACACCGACGTACGGATAGACACCGCCAAGGATGTATCGGTAGTAGCCAAAATGTCGGATACGGTACGTTCCTTCCGGTGTGTTTGGCCCGATCGTCCAGCTAAATTCGATATCACTAAAGCCCAGTATGGTGGAGGTACGTTCCCAACGGAACCTGCAAAAACATGGGAGGAGAGGGGGTGGGGGGGGGGGGGGGTTTGGGGAGAAGACAAACGATTACTCATCAATTACTGCTTTTCGGCATCGTCTACCCAACCGCTTAAGCCGTACCTTGTTTCCCAGTTGGCATCGGTCGCGATAACCGTCCAGTTCCCGTCCGCCTGCTGCTGCTCGACCGTAAAAAAGCTCTTGTCGTGCATTAGATTGTTGCGCGGATTGCCCGCAATAAACACGGCACTAGCAGTCGCACCGCGTTCGTACACCGGCTCCGGCTGTACCTTGACGTCGCCAAACTCTTTACCGAGCGGGTGCGAATCGAAGATGACGCCAGTCGTGAGCGATATCTGCTTGTCATCTTCGTACGGTGGCTGCGGACCGGCCGGTAGCGTCTCGTTGCGTACGAGCGCTCCGACCAGCTTTTTGTACTGCTCCAGATAGAGCGTCAGCGTGTGCGGCCCGTACAGCGTGGAGGCACCTTCGTATCGCTGTATTTCGTACTCTTCCGGCGTGGTAATGTAGCTGGTGTACATGTTGGAAAGGCCGGCCACCACCACCTGCAGATCACGCCCGCCGGCCGCTACCGAGGCACGGGCCACCGCTGTACGCAGCCGGCGTCCCGCCATTGTCGTAAACTCGCCCGGCACAGCCGCCATTGCAAAGTCGCCGACCGCCAGCAGCTGGGTTGGTACGATTTTGGGCTGCCAGTCGTACGGGAAGCGGGCCCGGCCCGTCGCGAGCAGTATCGGTTTCGGTGCCTGACAGTCCTTATCGTCCTGCGTCGGTTCGGCAATGAAATCGCGCACCGCGTTCCACAGCACATTGTCCGTGATGGTGCCCTGCTGGAAATCGAACGCACCCGGCCCGTCCGTGGTGCCGGCGGCGAAGCTGTACCCCATCGCTGGCAAGCATCCCCGTACGCGTACCAGGCTGCGGGTCGCCCGATCAAAGTGAACCGTTTCCGCCGTCGTCATGTCCACGTACTGATGCATAAACCCAACCGGACCGGTCACCTCACGTGCTTTGGTAGTTTTGGGCGTGGCGAGCAACTCGGCCGCTGCCCGGTACAACCGGTCGGCGATCATTTCCGTACTCTCGAACATATCGCGACCGGGCCCGGACGCAAAGCAGGCACCCGCTCCGGACGGACACGAAGACGTCAGTACGTCACACGGCAGGCCCGTCTTCTCGCACTTCGGTCCGTTGATGTTTGGCGAAGAATCGCCCAAATTGCTGGACGCAAACGCACCGACAAACTCGCCCTTGCCGACCAACGAGCCAGGATTGCGCTCCTGCTCAAGCATTACCGCGGCCAGACCCACGTTATCGCTCGACACGAGCCGGTTCGTGTTGTTCATCGAGGTCGGATGGACGGCGTACCAGTTGATCGCACCGAACGGTGTCCCATCGCGGGCGTGCACAAACTGCAGCTGGACCAGCGTCTTGTCCACGTTGTGCTCGTACTGGGCCCGTTCCTCCTCCGGATTGTTCTCGTACGCGGACGGGCTGCGGTTAATGTTCGCGTCCAGCACCTCCGTTTCGGCGACGTAAATCCGCGCCTCGACCATATTGTTGTGCGCGCGGATCACGCTCTGCGCGATACCGTGCACGAGCGCATTGAACGTCTCCGGTACGAACCCGAGCGACGTTAGATCGTACAGCAGATACATCAGGAAGCCACCCGGTGTGGAGTGGGTGTGCGTCCCGCTGATGACGACGTTCGCGTGGGTGTACAGCTCGCCATACTTTTTCTGCAGCACGGCCAGCACATCGCGCTTGATCGCGTGCCCCATCATGCCGGCGTCCACGCTGACAAACACGACCCGCGTGCCGGTTTCGTCTTCGATGATGAAGGACCGTGCGTACTGGCGCAGATGTATGCCGGTTCCGCGCTGTGTTACCTGTGCATAGCCCATCTAAAAAAAAAAAGAGGGGGAGGGGGACGTACATCGTTAGCAGATAGTTATTTGACCGAGAGTACACTCAGATAGCCGAAATTTGCATCCACCATTGTCAAGAGTCTCAGAACCTCAGGAGCTTCCTACACTCTGGCGAAGCTGCTTTTGCGACTATACTCGAGCCTCGAGTTGTTGGAGCCTATACCTACAAATGTGATTTCCACTGACGGTCCAGTACAGTCCGCTCGTCCCACACCAACTTTGTACGCGCTAGATACACCGATCGTCACTGCTAGCAGTCCCAGCAGCAGCCAACGCGACATCACACCGGTGCCATTCCACCGTTGATGCCTTTGATGTTCCTCCATCCGTGTTTCTTGATGTCCTTTGATGGACCCGCTCACTCACTACAGCTCTCTGTTTCTCTCTCTCTCTCTCTCTCTCTCTCTCGTTATGTCCTGCTACGTGTTTGCTTGCTGATCCTAATGGTTGATTGTAGCAGATGTAGATCCGTAACTCTCCACTCAGCTATATCGCGTTAGCCCGTTCGTTCACTGCGAAATTGATGACTCCAAAACGGTGCCGATAATGGGTTCGATAATCGGCATACTGCGAACCTCGGTTGATTGCGGAAGGCTCGTCGATGGACTCTAAAGAGATGCAGCAAACGAGAAAGAGAGAAATGTTAACCTTTAGTACGGGCGAGCTCCTTCCGAACTGACCATGAACGCCGGCAGGCGTTGTTATTATTCGTCGCATGCATGCAAATGATGCATCCTATGATGAAGATCTCGAACGTTAATGCCTCCTAGGTTCGTGTCGTGTTTGCTTCCGGTTCGATAACGATAACCACGCTGCTGGTTGTGTACGAGTAGTGTGCATTTGTGTGTATGCAGCTTCCTTTGCTCGTCAAACCCCGGGTTGAGGTGATAAAGCAGTAGTGTGACGCGCTCTACCAGAGGGGTAAAAACACATGTCAGAGCAAAACCGTTAACATGCATGATTGATTACTGATAAGGGGCGACACAACGATCGGGCGGCAAGATACACACCACGCGAGCTGTCATTTCCGGTACTCTGCGTGCAAATTACATGCTGTTTTTGCGCTGCGTTCTGCTGCACTTTCACCGACCTTCAGTACGAGCGTAGAACCACAACTGCTCATTATTTGTAATCGCGTACCGTAACATCCTAATACATCCGAGCTTTATTGCTGTTGCAGAATGAACACCTCATCACGTCTCATATAGTCCCATCATTGTGGCCATCGCTATCGCTCTTTCTGTCTCGCCTTCTAGCCTTCAGCAATTCCAATTGTTATATTGCTAGAGACACATCAATCATACTCTACTACTGCACCAAGCTCTACTGACATTCAACGTGCAATCCACAGTACTCTTTGCACACGACTGTACCGAATCTGCTCAATAAATGGCCGCTGTCCGGTTCAATATTCCGGAATATATTCAGCTCTTGGGTCAGCCCCTTCCCTTTGAAAAAAAAAGCAAATATCCAAACAACCAGAGCAGACTGAAACACACGCACACACACCAAACAACTGGCCGTGCCGCTCCCGCTATTATTAGTTGGCTGAGCCGGAGCAAGTTGTTGCTTCCAAAAACAAAAACCAGTAGGGTATCGGGGCGATTATGTAATGTGCGATTCCACCTAAGATTACCGCTTGTGCAACACCCGAACAGTGACCAACTGGCGATGCTACCAACCCCCTGCCTCGCACCCCTCCCCATATGCATATTGGTTGCGATATACAAATTTGGATGAAACTTTTTTGGCGAGTTGCTAGAGCGTCCGATCGCACAACGATTCCGGCCGGTGGATACGGAACGGATTGGGTAGATCTTCTCTTCCGGTGTGTTGGATCGTTTTTTCTTTTCTTTTCCTTTTGTTGCATCCACCACTGTAGGCCAGGAACGTGATTCGGGGCTGATACGCCTGTGTCCCATATTTCTCCCTCCAGCGGTGAAATGTCTGTGACAGGGGAGTGCGCACAAAGCGTCGGGCACGGTTTGTCCCTGCTCTCGTTGAGTACTGGAGAGTGGCCAACACATGCGCATTTGCATCGTTTCAGTTTCACTTAGCATTCCCTACAGCGGTGCCCTTGGCCTTAGATATGTGTGGCGCGTGTGTGTAGGTTGTGTAAATGCACAACCGCTTTCCTAACCCTGCGGAACGTGTCGGAGACCTGTTTCGGTGTGTGATTCCCTTCCCAAAAAAAAGAAGACGAACAAAAAAACAAAAAGCCAGCTTTCTTCACGATCGCACCACACTCACCCTTGTTGCAACTGCTGCTGGTTGAGAGTGCCTACAGCTGCAGTCTAGCAGGCCAGACAACAGCACATCTGTCACCGGGTTGTAGAGGCTTTGCACTACTGAGACTGTCGAGCGTCGAACACTATTTATAATAATATGTACCAACAGGTTCGCATCTTATCAGACAAGTGACTGCAAAGATTCCTGCTCCAGCTCTTGCTCGAGTGGGTGCGCCGTGCGCTCGAGAATTCCCAATATCGGGAACACAATGCACGGTGCATTGTTACGAGTGGATTGTGGCATCTTTTCTCGCCAGCAACTCATCGAAACAGTGCACTAGCGACGCCACCCTTGCCGGCTATACTGGCAGCACGGCTAAGTAATCAGACACGACCATAATCCTCACAAGCAAGGCTTGTGAGGTGACTGATCCACTGACAGCTACCGCGAATCCGTAGACTTTGCGCTGCTGGTCAAGTGGGATAGCTGCATTAATCTGAAGTTGGCCCTACTGTACCGGAAGTATGAGGCGGCCTAACTCGCAGTTCAAAGTCACACTAGGCAGCTATGGAGCGAGCACAGCATGACGGTGAACGGGTTCATCCATTCCTATAGGGTCCAAGCAGCAATCACAATCACACCACACAAGAAGATGGCAAACAAAAGCGAATACAGAAAACACGGCAAAAGTGGTATCATCTCCAGTCATATAAGGCAATGGCCCTGGTGATGGTACCAGTAGTGGCTGGAAGCCGAATCACACGTACTCCACTCCGTACTCGTGTGCTGGGAAGGGAAGGTACAAATAAAGCCAATTATTAGCCATCATTATCGCATCGCCAGTGGGGTGGCGGGCTATAATGGCCCGCTTTTGAGGTCTTGAGGTTGGAGGGTTTTTTTTAAAAGAGACTTGGTGTCTTTTTTGACTTCGTCTTGAAGATACCCTTGGCAGCACGTGGTTTACTCGGAAGCTTCCCGGTCGGTCCGCAAACTTCTTGCGGTTGGGAAGATTTAAAAGGCAACAGTTTTGAGATGTTCAGGTCCCCCCCCCCCTCCCTCCCTACAGATTGTGTACAGGCTAGTTTTGCGGTGTCGTGATCGTGCGCACGATCGGTTACCTAATACCTACGATTGATTTGGGCATTTTGGAGCAGCAGCTGCGTTTGGCGGAAAATGGCTGCCTGCGGTGTATTATTGATTGTAGCTTTGTGCTGCACAGGATGCACTGCTTTATTGCGTCCTTGCGTCTTGGAATCTCTAGCACACACGCACACTCTCTCTCTCTCTCACACACACACACACACACCGACACGGAAATGCACACGACTTATAAATCCTTTTGATATCCGGAGCACTTACTTAGCGGTTCGTCGCCACTATCGAACGCAGACTACTGGTGTTAGTGTACGCGTCCCAGAGTGCCATCGCTGCCTGGTGTTGCTAAAAACCGTTGACCGCTGGCAGGCCTCATCCACATGCCGTAGATCACTGCAATTGGAAAACGCACCCAAAAACGGACGGTCTACTGCTGCCTCGCTTTGCTGGGTGCTGAACAGTTCGAGTGGTTTTGTACGAAACGATAGCCCATATACAGCACGCCACTGTACCACACTATCAGCGCTCACGGGAAGCAAATCACTACGCGATAAAGCAAAACAAAACCCCTTTTTGGCCACTACCAAACAATAACACCGCTGTTTTGCTTATGCTGCATGAGGGGTGCGCATATGTGCGTGTCTGAGTATGCTTAGGTAGGCGGCATGGTGAAAGCGAGATGGCTGGGGCCGTATCGTGACGGGCGAGGGAAAGAGAAAAACGAACCCGAAACCGAAGAGCGAAATAGTTTTATGACCAGCATCTCGCACACTGGATGCAGGTGTGTGGGCAGAAAGTGGGAATTAATGCGGTATGTACTGGAACCTTTGCGGTAATTCAGTGAGAGATTGATCCGTAGTGAGGATTGATTAACCAACAACGTGGTATCGACTCGTCATTCGATGGTCGAGAAGAGACTAAGGAAGAGATATAGAGTAAGCCTTGAGAACAAGCAGTCTTGCAGGATAAACAGCGAACTGAGGACTCTTTTAACGGATCGATCCGGAATCGAAGGAATCGAGTGGCTCCTAGGTTCGGGTCAACCCGCCCATTATTACGCCAGATTGTTCAACTGTCGGCCACCCCGAGAATAAGCATGAACACCCTAAACACTAAAAACTACTGCTCGTGAACAGGAGAGAGAGAAAGAAATTTATTTGTTTTAATTCAAATTTCCTCCAGACCTTCACGAGTCTTTTACCGAAACTTGAAATATAAATCTAAAGATGTTGTTTTACGTGGAGATTTTATAGATTAATGTGTGGTAACCTTGTACTCAGACTCAAATATTCCACCACATAATTGTAGCAATCTGCAGCGATGAAAATAGTTTGTAATCTAGCTTTGTACAGAATTACATAAATAATTGAAAATAAACAATAAAAAGCATAGCAAGTTTGACGAAATTTACCAAGAAATTCAAGTTATAAAACTGTCAAACGCTTCTAGGATATGATTTTTATATGATACAGCCAATGGAGGTATTCTATTAAAATAGCCAAAACTAGTCGTAATAATCCATCGTGAAGCTCCCATAGTGACCCGGCTGATTCCCAAGAGCGTAACGCACTGTTTGTAATAAAACTCACCCCTAATGCATCTGCGCTCACTGCTCTCACTGCTCATTCGCTCATTTTCTCATGCCTTCCTATTCGCGCCACCGTAGTTACACAGCGTTCCCGGTCTCTTTTCACCCCATGTAACAGTACCAGTCTCCGCTGATGCAGCATATGGGGTGAGATTTTTAGTGGAGCGAATTAGATTTCCTCTCTCTCTCTCTCGCGCGCGCGCTTTCTTTGGCATCTGCGTAGCTCGCCGCTGCATGCAAGAGGATCGCCTAACAACAACAAAGAAGCCGGAGTTGAGTTTTTGTATGACAGATGACTACGTGACTCTGGAACGGCACGCTAGACCAGAGAGCAGTACAAAACAAAAGCGTACAAAGAAGGAGAAAAAAAAACGGCAGGGATTTCCTTACATCCACACACACACAAACAGAGAAACACACCCCCGCATGGTGTAGCATCGGTGGTATTTGGTGTCGAGCTGCCACAAGCCAGCCATTCTGTAGTTGTAAAGCATTACGGCATCATTGAGCGCACACCCGAACCCCAGGGCCAGAACGTCACCGGGGTATTATTCCGAGCACGGGCAATGGTGTAAGCGAATCGAGAAAACAACGGCAACTGGGTTTGCAGTTTGGTATACTAGCGGTGCGTCTGTGTTATGTGTAGAGCCGCAGCCGTATAGTTGGGAAGGAGCGTTCCCGGTGTGTTAGGGTAAAGGTGCACATACAGTGAAGTGAAAATTGTGGCTTTAAAGTGCGGCGTACACTGGAGAAACAGTCGAACCAACACCCTTCGAGTACGGACGGGAAAGAATTGCATCCCAAAGTAAGTAAAACGGTGAAATAATTAAATAATTCCCTTTTACAGTGCGAATCTTATGGGGGGGGGAAATCGAACATATCCGAAATTAACGCAACAATCAACTTTACAACAAGTCCTGATGTCCCCAAAGTAGCCAACAATCAATCTGGAAGATGTCGGTCTCTTCCTGTCTTACAGTCACATTGCTGGTCTTGATTTTATACCCTCCCAACTACTTGAGAACTCATCGCATCGGACAAGATTTGATGCCAGACTCGGCCGGCTTTACCCCATCTCCAAAACGGTGCACAGGGTTGCCGTCAGTTTTGATCTGTTCACCATATGATGCATCAGCCATACTGTGGATAAACCATCAACCAGAGTTCGGGGTTGCACATGCTGGCTTCTCCCACCAAGTACCAACAAGCGGCGGCCGTTTAGAATGCTCGAATGCTGCCAACGTCAACACTTCCTGTGTTTTTCTTCGGGAGCATTGAAATATGCTATGATCGTTATCAACAGTCGGCAAGTCGTGGTTGCCGAGACACGCGGGTCACTGCGCCGGGGATCGTTTCTCGTGCGGCAGCAAACATGCGGTAGAAGCATAGCATGTCGCTGTGGCATTACACGTAAACAGTAGACGCCGCACACACAGAGACAAACCCCCCGATCAGCATATCTCGCACCCTCGGTGCTCATGTGTCGGCACGGCTTGCAAGAGTTAGACGCGTATGGTGTGTGGTGATTTAGGTTTCCTACTTCGTTCTGTCATTAGTTCTATAAGATCAGTAATAGCGCTCCCAACTGTACCACGTCTCACGCAGGATTGTGATTTGCTTGCCGGCCATTTTGCCATCGCCATTGCTCACCGAGCAGCACGGGGATCCAGTTTGTGATGCGTCCACGTCCCATCCTGTGCGGGCAGATGCTACCGGTGCTGGTGGCCACCGGTATCGCCCTATTGCTACTGCAGCCACCGGTCGATGGTGAACTGTTTACCGCGCTGGCGGATATGGAGGAGCTGCTCGAAACGGAAGCCGTACTAATTACCAATCTCGACAATTACGTCCAGGCACAAGAAGAAAAGCTGATGCAGCTGCGTCGGTAAGTGGGACTTTTTTTTATTGTTGTTTTTTTTTTGCACGCCAAACGTGGGGTAATTTAACACCTGTGTTTCTTTCCCCCCCCCCCCCCCCCCCCCCATAGCAAGGTGCACGAGTATCGCCGTGAGCACACGGAAGCGGCCCGGGACGTTAGTGCGTACCTATCGAACCCGGTCAATGCGTTTCTGCTGACCAAGCGTCTCACGACCGATTGGCGGTACGTGGAAAACCTGATGACGTACGAAGTTGGGAAGGAATTTCTCGAGAACGTGACGAGCTACCGGAGTGTGCTAAAGTTCCCATCGGACGAGGACTTGAATGGGGCGGCCGTTGCGCTGATGAGGCTGCAGGACACGTACAATCTCGACACGGCTAGCCTTGCCCGGGGTATGCTGAACGGGGTGCAGTACAGTACGGAGCTGTCGGCTGGCGATTGCTTTGAGCTGGGACGTCAAAGCTATCTGAATGGGGATTACTATCATACGGTGCTGTGGATGCGCGAGGCGATGGATAGACTGACGAGCGAGGTTAACCGTACCGCAACCAAGGAGGATGTGCTGGAGTATTTAGCATTCTCTACGTTTAAGCAAGGTTAGATGATCGGGTGGGGAGAGAGTCTTACGGGTAGAGGAAGGTAGCTTTAAAGAACAAAAAATTCGCTTCCAACTCGGCTAACAGGAAACATCCAGACGGCGCTCTCCATGACGGAAGAACTGCTCGAACTGGTGCCGGATCACGAGCGCGCTGTCAGCAACAAGGCGTACTACGAGAAGGAGCTGCAGAAGGAGGCCCAGCAAAAAATTCTGCGGGGGGATGATGGTAGCGAGGAGGTACCGATTGACACCACCACGGTACGGTAACCGACCGGATGCAGGTACCCGCACGATGTGTTAATGCTGTCTCCCTTGTTTTGTGCTTATTTTTAGAAGATCCAGAAAGAGGCTACACCACACGTGTACGACACCAGTGAGCGGAAGCTGTACGAGAAGCTGTGCCGGGGCGAACAGCAGCCACCGATCGAGCTGCGTTCGCAGCTCGTCTGCCGATACACCACCAACACGTCCCCGTTTCTGCGCATCGGCCCGCTGAAGCTCGAAGAAGCGTACCTGCGCCCGTACATCGTCATCTACCACGAGGTGATGTCGGATCGGGAAATCGAACGCATCAAGCAGTACGCCCGGCCGCGGTTCCGCCGGGCGACGGTACAGAACTACAAAACCGGCGAGCTAGAGTTTGCCAACTATCGCATCAGCAAGTCGGCCTGGCTGAAGGATGCGGAGGATGAGATGATCCGCCGGATTAGCCGCCGCGTCGAGGACATGACGGGGCTGACGATGGAAACGGCGGAAGAGTTGCAGGTGGTAAACTATGGCATTGGTGGCCATTACGAGCCACACTTTGATTTTGCGAGGCGCGAGGAGCGCAACGCGTTCAAGAGTCTTGGTACGGGCAATCGTATCGCTACCGTGCTGTTTTATGTAAGTTTTTTTTGCATGGCAACATATGGACCCTGATGTTTGATGGACCGTTTCGTTTTTAGATGAGTGACGTAACGCAGGGTGGTGCGACCGTGTTTCCCTCGCTCCATCTTGCACTGTGGCCCCGCAAAGGGACGGCCGCCTTCTGGTTTAATCTGCACGCATCCGGCCGCGGTGACTACGCGACACGCCACGCTGCCTGTCCGGTACTTACCGGCACCAAATGGGGTAAGTTATATACTGGGAGTTACTTTTGGGACAGAAAGTTAAACAGGTTCTAATGCACCTCTATCGCTTTTCCAGTATCGAACAAATGGATCCACGAGCGGGGACAGGAGTTCCGACGACCGTGCGGATTACACTTAGACCATTCGGAGGACGAGTTCTGATAGTATAAACTGGTAGCGAAACTCGCATATCATCCTACCACCATGACCTAATACCAAACGCCAATCTGCCATAGTTTTTAGTTTCAAATTATAATCACGCAACGATATGTTGGAAGTAAGTTAATTAAGTGCCAACTTTAAATTGATAAACACTACATAAAAAAAAACAAAATCAGTGAGGCCATTAATAGCTTAGTTAGGTGAAGAGAGAAAGAGACACAGAGAGCGAAAGATAATTTTAATTCTACGGGAAATTGCTTCGTGTACTTCCAGAATCAATTCAGATTTCGCTGTTTCGCAATTCTTCGTATAGGTTATGTTTCTTAGTACAATTTGTTTGGCCATATTTTCTGCAACTTGCCACACTTGTTCTGCTTGCCATTTTGTCATCTCGAACACACCCAAACACCCAAATCCACATCCATGCATCATATTTAAGAGAACACCAAACAAACTCAATGGAAAAACAATGAGCCATTGCCACCAGCTGATCCATTTTTTGCGTCACCGTGCCTGATGGTCCTGTGGTGAAATTTAACTCACAAAAAACTGAACTTTTAACGGTAAGCGACGTTAAGAAAGATGTATTTAAAATGGGTTGTGTATGTGGGGGTTGTTGTAGGACTAAAGTGTAATGAAAAATGACATTTGTCGACGGAATTTGGAGACACCTAACAAGAAGCAAGCCCCAGGTGGGGTGAGATGAACAAACAATGCCATAATAAAATTGTGAAATAAAGCATTTTTACGGAAACAAGAGAGAGAGAGCCAATGGAGATAATTGCTTGTTGGAAGTTTCGTGTTACACCTTGCAGAAAATTTCACCAATAGCTGGCGAGAGGATTCCGGAACAGACGTCAACTACTGATTAGATCTTCACAATGCTGCAATCGTTGGGATCGTTGGGATCGATGATTCTCTGCTCTGCTTTGAGGATCGGAATTAGCTGAGCATTTGAGGTTAGAAGCTGAACCCTGCCCAAAACTGATTTGAGTTCTTCGTTGTCACATTCGATAGTATGAATCTCAGACAGTATTTTTGGTCTCCCTGTGTGTGGGGCTACTATGCTACGGCCTTCACCGTCTGCTAAGATCCAGAAGACTTCAGTACCGCACGAAAATGTGAGATATATCGCACACTGATTCACCAGGCGAGGGTCCTCTATGGCCACGAGTCTTAGAGAATACGAGGCTCTTGGCGCGGGACTTGTCGGAGATCGGGCACCTACATGGATGGGAAGGATAGTTGCATAGTGAGCAAAACTTTAGCTACACCTGATGTAGAAGGCCTTTCTCAATATACGAGCAAAAAAAAAACGCCGATTAAAGAACGTTTGTTTCCACGGGAATAATTATTACACATACACCGGGGAGGGTGTGTGTGTGTGTGACGAGTGGTATGGTTGGGTAGTAGGAAACACACACCAACATTACATCTATTTTTGTTCATTTTACTTGAATCGTTTGTTTTTCTTCTTTTTTTGTTGTTTCGTTTGGTTTTCTTTTTATGCGACCGTTTAATTGTTTATCATATTTTCTTCTTTTTCGTGTGCGTGTTTGTGTATATTGTTTTGTTTTGTTTATTTGTTTAAAGATTTATCTCGATGAGAAAGATTGCATTTGGTTTTGTTGTAGAGATGTTTTTTTTGTATCCTTTTTTTTTTTAATTTTTGTTTTGCATTTTGTTGTTTGTATATAAGTAGTAATATGAAACACCATTTTTTGCACACAAGTTAATTCACCAAACACTGTTGCAGTATTATTAGAGGGTTTTCTTCATTTTTTTTTTGAGGAGAAATGTAAGCTCCACAGAGCTCACTACACGTCTATATGGGCACAGAGTTTCGTCTCTCCGGAGCCGTCTACTGTTTGTGTGCTCTTCTCAAGAGGAGGGGGGGGGGGGGGGGGTTTGGTGGGGGGCTTAAAAAAACCTTAAGGCAATACAGATCGAACAGGACACGATCGACAGTCGGAGCAACAAAAATCACAATCGAAAGTCACCTGTTTTTTTTTTCTTCCCCACAAGATAATGTGTATGTGTACGGGTTGGTGGTATCAGTGTGTAAGGTGGGTTCCCTTGTTCGCTACCATTATTACTACCTTCCTATCTTTTACCCTGTGTTTGTGCGCCTGCAGCATTAGACTGCGAGCAAAGTGCCGAAAAAATAGAGCTTTTTTGTTTGTTTGTTTGTTGTTATAAATCTTGTTTGACGGTTTTTTTTTTTAGAGCGACAGCTTTGTTTTTGTTTTTGACAGTCGAGACAGTAGATAGCTATGTAAGCTATAAGTTTAGAATACTCTATCCTGACAGATACTCACCAGGCACCAGGCTACCTGTGCGTTTTAGTGTTGCGTGTGTGCGTCTGTTTTATGTGTTTTGCAATGTGTTGCAGTTTGATTTGTCATAAATTGTTTTTTTTTTTTCAAGTGCAATTCAATACATATCTCAGTACCACCCAACTAGTGTAATATAACAGTACATTTTGCTTCGTTTTCTTCTTCTTCTTTTAAATCTTTGTCAAATGGGTGTAAAAGGGATCTCCAAATTCCGAATGCAGTCATTCCATTGCGAGCAGCAGCAGTGCTTCTGCAACCATTTTGTTTCTCCAGTCAAAGGGACACGTGCCGTCCATCACATCCTAGTATTTAACTTTGATTTGGGTGTATATATATATATATATATATATATATATATATATATATATATATATATATATATATATATATATATATGCGCAATTTAATGTTTTTCAATAGTAATTCTCTTTTTTTGTTCTTTTTTTTCTGTTTGTTTTTAAGTGTATTGCTGCCAGAAGAAGGAAAAGCATTATGCTTGACATATTCCATTACCATGATGGAGCAAGTGTGTTTGTGTTTTTGTTAATGTGTGTGTGGGAGCACTTGGTACATGGACCAAGCAGCCAATGTTAATAGTAAAAGTGTTTGCAGTACATACACTCGCTCACACACAGAGTAATTTCTCTTACAACTTAAACAAACAATTGTAGATTTGCGTGTGCTGTGCCCTTAAAGCTGCCCGCTAAAGAACAGAAACATTTTACAATAATATAGATGCACCAGCTTCCTACCAATGATGTGATCAAAGAGCGAAAGACTATCATGAATATATGTATATACGGTAGTGTATGTATGTATATCTATATAAGTATATTATCATCTACACAGCTTGATTGTTTAAATAGTTTAAATACAATGTCATACATTTTTACTTTTGTCTTGTCATTTTGCCATCAGGGATGCTGCTACACATATAGCGTATTAGGTATATATTAGGTAACAAAAATATGCTTTTTTTTTTGTGTGTGTTTGTGAGTGATTTTCAATAGTAGTTTCACGATGTAAGATTTTGTTTTCTGTGTTTTAAATATCACTATAAAATATATGCATGTATATTAATAATAAGAGAGACCAGAGAGAAAGAGAGAGAGAGAGAGCAGAACCATTTGTATCATCTGATTGCATCTTTTAATAACTTGACGTTTTCACATCTCGTTTTTGTTTTGTCCCCCCTTCGCTCTCTAGCTCTAGTACACATCTTGTCCTAATTCATCTCTCTCTCTCTCTCTCCTTTTAATGTGTTTTAGTTTCATCTTTTCATCATCTTTTTGTTTTGTTTTCATGTTCCTGCTGTTGCTGGTAAAAAGTTGTAAAGAACGCCGCCTATGTTTTTTGCATGCTGTTAATACATTTTTAATACACCGAGCGTACTGGTGCACGTCATCGCATGGAAATCATTACTCTTGTATTGTTCTTCTTGATGTTTTTGTTTTGTCGTCTTACATCATTATCATATCATACGCGGTGCTTAGCACTCGGGTTTTATTTTTAGCGTTTACTGATGTCATTTTGTCGCGCCTCTTATCGGTTGTTTGCATTCGTTTTTCGCTTTCATTTTGTTGCTTTGCCTATCTTCTCTCGTTCGGTTCGATTCGTACGGTTTTTCTTCATGTTTTTTTTTCTTTCATTTTTGTTTGTGTCTTTGTCGCCTTTCTTCTTCTAATCTGTACGATTTGCTCTCATTTCTTATTTTACTTCTTTCGCGTTACTATGTGTGCGCTTTTTTTTTATAACAACAATATAACAACTATAACACATCAATTCACGAGTAAAAGGAAGAACATCAGAGGGTTACACAAACACACGCAGTTTCGTGGGGGATCACATTTCGAGCGGGGGTGGGTTTGATTTTTTTTCACTTTTTTTCTCGCCTTTTTTTTTAGAGAATCGAGGCAAATGGATGGAACACACGGACAAAAATATGGTGGTCCTTGCATTCCGATACAACAGCCCGTACAACATCAATTGTGCACATCAGTGTGCAAATACATCAGTGAATGTTTGTGTTGTTTTCTCTTGTAATATGTCTCAGTGTAAGTGTGTGTGTGTTTTTTTTTGTTAAAATTTCTTTTGTTTTCCGTAAAGGACTCAGTTACTCCATTGTTACTTCCCATTTTGTGTAAGCATCGTCTGCTGTTTCATTCTTCTCGCAAAATCATTTTTTCAATTATTCAATTACACAAGTGTTACGCACATCATTACACTTTGCATACACACCATTGTAAGCTTTGTTTGCTTTGCTCCGTTCACAAAAATCAATTTCAATTTAACCCTTTTTACGTTTCGCAAAAGGCAAAACTTGCTTCCGAACCGCCGAGTGTATGGCGCCCTTATATTGTTTCAGCATAGCTTCAAGGATTCTCATCATCATCATCATCATCATCAGCATCCAATTTTCATTTCATCCCCACCAGAGATCGGTGGGAAAGTAGGGTTAAGAGAGGGCGCGAGGAGGAGTGGCGGGAGAGGGGGGGTCTTCTGAATGAAAACGGGAGACACGGTTTACAGTGTTCGGGGCAGAGAGCATAGAACATGTAGCAAAGGGATAGCCGTTCCTTAGCAAAACAGGGCACGAGAGGCCTCCATCGAATGGAAAGGGCAAAGAACGTGGATGCAGCATTGGATTAGGGGAGCGGAGAAGAGAAATATTTACTCCCGGCGTGTGTTGAATACGAAAACCGCATACATATACACACACACACATACACAGCCACGGACATTAACCGTTCTTTGAATGCTGAAGTACATGGAAGCGTATCTGCTCCAATTATCAATTCAACCGTGAGTTCATTAAATTCGCAACCCTTAGTGGTGTGGTCTAGAGGTGAACGGACAGGTGGAGGGAGAGAGAGAGAGAGAGGAAGAGATCCAAAGAGCGAGAGAGAGATAGAAGTTTGTTCAGTGAGTGTTTCTTTCATATCAACCAGGAGTCGCACCCGCAATCGGTGTGTATGTGTGCGGAATGGATGTAATACTGTCAAGGACATCAAGGACTCTCCAAAGACAAAAGCCTTCCCCCCCCCCCTCCCAATCTTCCCTCTCACTTTCTTCCTCTACCTCCACCTCTCATCCGTACCAATGCTTAAATCTCATAGTTGCGGAACTTGCTGACGACTTCGCTCGAATTTTCCGACCCCCATTCACCCTTCCGCCCACCATAGTACAGTGCCGCACCGCCCTCCGATGCGCGCCGGTGGGCCGGGTTCGGTTGGGCCGCGCACAGGCCTGAACCAGTGCCGGACCCGGCCCCGCCCCCGGTGGCGCCACCCTCCGGCAGCATCCGGTCCTTCGTTTTCGGGATGGCCCAGTGCATGCTCTGCTGGACGTGCTCCTTCATGCCGAGCCAGTTCTTGTAGCTGATCTTGATGCCACTGTTGCGCCACTTGTCGTAGCTAGCGCGCTTTTCCGGATCGCACAGGATCTCTTTCGCTTCCTTGTGGGGAAGCAAATAAGGGTGACGATTAGTGTGACGGTCGTTTCGCGGTCGGAAAATGGTCCACGAGGACCAGGGAAATTGAGAGAGAGAGAGAGAAAAAAAAACAACAACAAGATGGTGGTGGATGGTGCTGCGTGCATCAGACGGCATACGCTTATCATCGTCATCATCATTAACCTTACCTTCAGCTGCTGGAACTTGGCCTCGGACTCCTTGTCACCATCGTTCTTGTCCGGGTGATACTGTAGCGCGAGTATTTTAAACTCGGCCTGGATTTGGTCGACCTGGTAATGGGGACAGCACGAACATTATTAATGACATCGACAGAGAGAGAGAGATAGAGAGCGAGAGAGAGAGAGAGAGATGAGATAGAGAAACAGGCCGAGAATGAAAGTAAAAGATGCGCAAAAGTGCATAGTACCTCATGAACCTTTAGTAAAAAGGTAAAAGCAAGAATGAATGTCATCGTGTGTTATGGCTTGTCACCCGGGGAAAGGTAAATCCCCACGGGCGAGGACCAAGGACTCGCCACAGAACAGCTTCATAAATAATGTACACCAGCTGTGTATATACCTTCACGCTCCACAACCTACTTTCCGGACTTGGAAGCTGGCGGTTTATTTATGCCCTTATTTCCAAACAAAAACGCAACTCTTGATGAGCAGAGTGTGTAAGATAGAAATAGTGCGGGAGTTTAGCTTATTAGCAGACCTGACGTCTGCTGGAGCGACACGCACTCTTTTGTGCCACGAATTAGCCCTTACTTAAAGTCTTGGACGCGAAACAGTAGTTAACAGCTCTGGGTGGTTGATGCGGATGCACCGAACAAAGCAACCTTGTCCGGGACACTTGTCTTGAGACGTTGCTTTTGTCGATTCCGGAGACGAACAAATTTTGCAACAAAACAACCTCACTCAACAACCTCACGGCTGCTGGCGGGGAATGCAACAAATAATTATATACAATGCGCAGAGCGTGGGTTTAAGCGAGGTTTGGCGAGGTCATACGGCTGGTGCTGGTGTGCATATATGCCCCCATACACACAAACAGATGCGCTGCAACCCGGGCGGTCGGCTGGGTGTGCAAAATCCCAGGGTCATTCTTGAGATGCGCTGCATCCACACCGCATCAGGAAGGAGCAGCGATCGAAAAAGGAGGGCATACAACCAAACAAAAAAGAAGGCAGAATCCAAGAGCGAGAGAGAGAGAGCCAAAAGCGCCAAAGCAAATATCATAAATGGAAAGAAAAACAATTTTCCCACTTGTAAAGCTTGACACGATGCACAACCGGAAAGGAAATGAAATGTGTACGGTGAGCGCATTTCTTTGCCAATCACAAACAGGAAGGAGCGAGCCACATTATAAATGGATTTCAGCTCGGAATTACTTGGTTTTGATTGGATTTTTTGTTGTGGTAGTTGCTGGTTCCGAGGTTTTCTTGAGATGGGTTCTCGTTCTTGGTAACGCCAAGCTAGTTGATGGTTTGGGAATTTGTTGGAGCAGTGCTTTAATTCCAATTCTGATATGATATTGAAACTCAGCAGAGGTCCTAGGTTGGGAATACTTGGTCAGCCATTTCTAGCTTCCTGTACGGTCTAGACGGCTGAAGTCTGTGCAGAAGTTAACGAGATCTCTCCACTACCTACCGTAGAGGTTTCGCTGCAGTTCAGCAACGCATACAGATCCTCCTTCGAGTCACGCTTGTACGCGAGAATGTCGTCGACACCGCTCATCGTTCGGACTTGTTGTTCTCGGCCGCTGAGACCTCCTTCCCCAGAAACAAAACAAACGGTGCAAAGGTTTTGCGCGATGTGCGTGACGGCGGTTGATTGCTGCTCGATTGTTTTGTGTATGCGCTGGCGTCAGTGTTCGTATTGAAGCAACACCTTGAGTCTTGAGCGGTTGTGCGTCGAATGTAGACGGCGTCGTCGGCTTTACACGTTACTGGGTCAATTCTCACCGCCTGGGTTTTGCGACCTTGCCCTACACACGCACACACGCACTAAAGTACACACCGATATACATACACACACACACGCGCGCGCAAGTACGCACGTCCTCCAGACGCAGCGAACAGATCTGGTAAGCCCTCAGAAACAATCGAAATTCGCTGCAAAACCGAACAACTTTCCCTTTTTGTTTTTGCTCCGTTGTCGGGACGTGTTTTCTGATGCTTTTTGATTGACGGATGACTCCAACCGAAGCAGTGAGTGAGTTGCCGCGTTAAAAACTTCCCAAATCGGTGGGTGTTTCGGTGAAGGTTTTGTGGAGAAGTGGACGAGTTTCGTAAATATGACCGCGCTTTCCGCTTCACTGAAACGAAACAACACAACCGAGAGAACGTTTTTGATGCGTTTCTGTGACTATTAACCGGCGACCTGTTTAGTAGACGAGGTGTGTGGGAGGGTCCTATGGACACCAGGCAAGCCGAGGTAAATCTGACGTACCTACACCTGTTCACTTTTCAAGCACAGTTGCCAACCAACGTACAGGAGACACAGTCTTCGGGAACCACACTAATGCGCCTCAACCTGGTGGGCACACTGACCACTCTCGGATCTGACAACTGACCTGTTTGGGTCAACAACTTTGAAAGCTTATCGCCAGCTCGGTCTGTGTGGTGAATGTTCGTGGATGTGTGTGTGTGTAAGCGAAAGTGTACGAATGAGTATTTTGCTGTGTTGCTGGCTGGACGCTGCTGTACGGTATTCGCTAACTTCGATACGACCTCTCGCAAGCGTGCCTGATCAACCACTAAGCCCGACCTTTACATCCACGCATCGGTACAGCAGGCCCGCTGCTGCTAGTGGAGCCTTCTTTTTTTTTTTTTGTTGTGCTGCCCCGTTGCGAGAGCCGTGCCGATACGACGCAGCGGCCATACGGTCTGTATGGGCTGCCCCCGGAGCGTATGCTGTGCGCTGATGTGCGAGCATCTTGCTCCGTCGACAGCTCGGAGAGCGAGAGCCTGGTTCCCTCTCGAAACCGATGGTAGCAACGGCAAGGAGGGATTCGTGCGAGGGGCGCGACAGGGAGGAAGGGATTTTCCAGTCCAGGCTCCAGGGGAACCGGAGTTCCCCGAGTGACGATGGTGTGTGTAATCGGTGCTGTGAGGCATTAGAGCGAGCTTGTGAGCTTCACTCTGGTAAGGTTGACGTAAAAGTAATGGTCAACTAATGACTACTTGCATTTTAATGTAGCATTTGGTTTTTTTTTTTATGCGGTGTTTGTGGTGTTGATTATCACCTTACGGATGTATTATCGCGGGTAGGACTAATAGAAGGTAGTAAACCAACCCAATCATAATGACATCTCTTCTTTCTGGACGAAAAAGGTTTTTGTTGGTTGATAGAAAACGGAAAATTAAAAAAACCCAGTGAAAATGAAGCTTCGCCTTAATGTTGTGTACTTTTAGCAATACAGTTTGACGTATAAAAATTGTCGCACAATTTTAACAGTTAATAGTTCTTAAATTTTATGTAGTTTCTTCTTCTTCATGGCTCAGTTCTGCGAGGACTTCCATTCGCAATTACTCTCCAGTAAAACACTTAAATTGTTTCGAACAAGGTGTAGAGATTGTTCTCTAGCAGGTCTAGAGGCCTGAGATTTTCCGCTTTCCTTGACTTCGTTTACACGCAGATATTCAGAAAGGATTTGATGTCCAGTCCTGGCGTGTGAGGACCAACATTGCTATCTGTATCGGAAAGAAATGTATGCCAGGAGAATCCAGAACCTGCAGGAAAACTTTCTTACGCACCTAATTTTTAACCGCATCCTGCCATGTTCTAATCATGGCAGGATTAGATTCTTACTACACATTTCTGAAGCTTTACGGTCATTTCGTGCAATCGCAATAAAGTGAGCTTAGCCAAAGATTGCTCCTAATTATTTGCTGAACGTTTCCAGTTCGTTCAAGGGACGTTTTCTAGCTGCTTTGAATAGATTACCCTGTTGTCCGAATTGAGAGAGATTTTTTCTCAGGAATTCTGTAACTTTCTGACATTAGAATGCTTCCTTTTAACTTAACAGTGTTTGCTTTTTGACATGAAATCCATTAGAGGAAACATATAACAGAAGCAGAATGTTTAATGCACATTTCTTGTAAGTTATATCAGAATCTCTGGAGTAACTGGAGAACTCGCCTTATGGGGCTGAGTGGATGTATTTTTGTAGAGTGTAATTGTCACAGCAGCATCACGTTACATGTCCCTGTAAACATACGACACGCTCATACGATACGTTCCCAAGCACAGGCATACGCTAATGAGGTACTTGCTTGGCTTTGTCAGTTTCATCCTTTTTTTTTTTGTGAAATACAACACGATTGTTAAAACGCAGCAGTATTCTACTTTGGTTCTCTCATTTTCACCTTCATACACACGCGCGCTGTTATCCAACCTACTTCGACCAAGCATCCCAGGTTTAAAATAGCCCCGTTTAAACTTAACCCCGCGCTCCGAACGGAGAGTCCTCCATAGCTCATGCGCCTCTGTTGGTCCCAACAATAAAGCCATATTCTGCTCTGTCGACGCTTTTAAGCACGTCGACCCAATCGTTGACCAAAAC